>NC_091962.1:7403349-7567849 GCF_031021105.1 Erythrolamprus reginae | reverse complement strand
ATCGAAGGACAAAAATATTGCGTAGAAAAAGCTCTACCCTTGTCGAAGAGGGATTCTTCAAAAACCGCCTCGGTTTTTAAAAAGCGCCTCCCTCCACCTCTCTCTCTCTCTCTCTCTCTTCTCCCCCCCCCCCAAAATGAGACGAGGGACCCTCGCCCACCCTGGTTTCGGCACGCTCCGGGTCGACGCAAGAGATTTGAAATCCATGGGCAACAGCTGGGCTGGTGCAAGAGTCTACGTGGGTCTCTTGTTATGATCGAAGTCACAGCTAAATTATTCCTCTGGGGGGAAAAAAAGTGTCAAGCCGTGGTTAAAACGTGGCCTATTGTCCCCACCGCTGCGAGTCCGGTAGAACTGGCCACGTTCGGCGTTTGGCGGCCTTGAGTTAAGACATCTGTGTTTCCTTCTTCAATGAGGAAGAGGAGGGGGGAGGCTTGGGTCTTCTTAAATCCGTGTGTGTTTTTTCCGTTTTATTTGGGGCGGGGTGGGGGGGAAGAGAAAGGGGACCAAAAAAAAAAAATCCATCGGGTCAGGCACGCTCAGTGAGAGGCGGAAGAAGGCAGTTCTAGTTTTTGAAGTCGGCGTCTGCGCAATTCGGCTGCGTTGGGCTCTTCCGGCGAGGAGGGGTCCCCGTCGTGGCTGGAGAGCTGCGTGGAGCCTTCCGCTTTGTCTGGAGATATATCTGGGAACGGCAAAGAGAGAAATAAAAGAAATAAAGAATTCGAAGGGGATTTTGACTTTGAGTGCCTGGCCTTATTATTGGGTGAGATCATCCAAGGACATGGGGTGAGGTATCATCAGTACGCTGATGATACCCAGCTTTACATCTCCACCCCATGTCCAGTCAACGAAGCAGTGGAAGTGATGTGCCGGTGCCTGGAGGCTGTTGGGGCCTGGATGGGTGTCAACACACTCAAACTCAACCCGGATAAGACGGAGTGGCTGTGGGTTTTGCCTCCCAAGGACAACTCCATCTGTCCGTCCATTACCCTGGGGGGGAGGGAATTATTGACCCCCTCGGAGAGGGTCCGCAACTTGGGCGTCCTCCTCGATCCACAGCTCACATTAGAGAACCATCTTTCAGCTGTGGCGAGGGGGGCGTTTGCCCAGGTTCGCCTGGTGCACCAGTTGCGGCCCTATTTGGACCGGGACTCATTGCTCACAGTCACTCATGCCCTCATCACCTCGAGGCTCGACTACTGTAATGCTCTCTACATGGGGCTACCTTTGAAAAGTGTTCGGAAACTTTAGATCTTGCAGAATGCAGCTGCGAGAGCAGTCATGGGCTTCCCTAGGTATGCCCATGTTTCACCAACACTCCGCAGTCTGCATTGGTTGCCGATCAACTTCCGGTCACAATTCAAAGTGTTGGTTATGACCTATAAAGCCCTTCATGGCATCGGACCAGAATATCTCCGAGACCGCCTCCTGCCGCACGAATCCCAGCGACCAGTTAGGTCCCACAGAGTGGGCCTTCTCCGGGTCCCGTCAACTAAACAATGTCGGTTGGCGGGCCCCAGGGGAAGAGCCTTCTCTGTGGCGGCCCCAGCCCTCTGGAACCAACTCCCCCCAGAGATTAGAACTGCCCCTACTCTCCTTGCCTTCCGTAAGCTCCTTAAGACCCACCTTTGTCGTCAGGCATGGGGGAACTGAGACATCTCCCCCGGGCATATACAATTTATGAATGGTATGTCTGTCTGCATGTTTGTTTAGAAAATGGGGTTTTAAAAATATTTTTAAACTGTAATTTAGATTTGTTGTAAATTGTTTCACTTTGTTGTGAGCCGCCCTGAGTCTGCGGAGAGGGGCGGCATACAAATCTAAATAATAAATACATAATAAATAAATAAATTATTATTTCTTCATTTTGTCAAAAATATGCACAACATATAGCAGGTATAGTGGTACCTCTACCTAAGGAGATTGTTGAACTTTTCGAGATAAGAACTGGGTGTTCAAGATTTTTTTTGCCTCTTCTTAAGAACCATTTTCTACTTACAAACCCGAGCCTGGAAAAATGTCACAGGAAATTTGAGAGCGGCATGAAGGCCGGCCAGTTTCCTGCCATTCCCCCTTTAATCCTGGCCATCTCGGGCTTTTCTGGGCTACTAGAGGAGCCTTTCAGTGGTGCTTAAGGAGGCTTTGGCAGTCCAGAGCGAACAAAGCATTTTCCTTTCTCTGGGCGCTTGGAGAGGGAATAAAACTCTGCCGGCGCCCAGAGAAAAGAAACACTCCCTTCGCTCTGGGCAGCGACTGTCCTCCTCCTCTTCTTCCTCCTCCTCCTCCTCCCACCCAAATTCCGAGCTTTTATTTCTTTCCTAATGGGTTTGCAGGCATTATTTGCTTTTATATTGATTCCTATGGGAAAAATTGCTTCTAGTTACAAACTATTCTACTTAAGAACCTGGTCACGGAACGAATTAAGTTCTTAAGCAGAGCGACCACTGTATACATAAACATAAAGTAAGAACGACATAAGAACATAAGAAGAGCCCTGCTCAATCAGGCCAAAGCCCATCGAGTCCAGCATTCTGTGTCCCACAGCGGCCCACCAATTGTCCATGGGGATCTTGAGCAGAAAGAGAAGGCAAGACCCTCCCTTTCCCTCGACCCCCAGCAAATGGTACTCAAGGGAGTCCTGCCTGCCTCAACCAACATAGAAGCAGCACATGGACATCTGTTTCAATAACCTCCGATACACTTGGCATCCCTGAATCTGTCTAATCCTGCCTTGAAGCTATCCAGGCTGTCAGCTGTCACGACCTCTTCTGGAAGGGAATTCCATCAACCAAGGACCCTCTGGGGGAAGAAATATTTTCCTTTATTTGTCCTCGCTTTCTTACCTATGAGCTTTAGGGAGGGCCCCCTCGTCTTGGTATTGTGGGATAGAGAAAATAATTTTTCTCTATCCACCTTTTCTATCCCATGCACGATTTTATACACTTCGATCAAGTCACCCCTTCAACGCTGGGGGTATTTCTTATATATACCATTTTAACTCAAGAGTGATATATCTATTTACATATTATAAAGTGATTCCAATTTATTCCTTGTAGTTTGGTCTCGGATTCTACTAACCATATATCCTCTTACCTAGTCCCACCGTCCCCTCCGTTGTCGCAAATCAGTTTCATGGGCAAAAACTCTCTTATTATTATTATTATTTATTAGATTTGTATGCCGCCTCTCTCCGCAGACTCTTAACGACCATCTCTTGTTTAGTGATGGAAATTGGGGGGAGGGGGGCGCTCAATACTGGTTGCAAGTCGAGGACCTCCCTGTTCTGGGGGACCACCCCGCTGCCGGAGTTCAGGTGACGTTACCTGGTGAAGAGGAGCTGTCCGCTGGGTGGGAGGTCGAGGTGGTGACTTCGCTGGAATTCGATGATTCGGGGCTGGTCGGGGTCTCCGGGGGGGGCATCGAAGTGGCTGAAGCGCTGGGGGGCGTCGGGGCAGCTCGAGGCATCCTGTACAAAAGACACAGCGACCCAGTGGGGAAAGAGTGCTGGTAACTACCCAGATTTCACCCAAGCGTGATGGGCAGAATAGGAATCTAAGAAGGGAAGGAAAGGAAAGCAGGAAAAAAGAGACACAAAGAGAGAAAAAGGAGGGACGGGAAGGAAGGAAGGAAGGAAGGAAGGAAGGAAGGAAGGAAGGAAGGAAGGAAGGAAGGAAGGAAGGAAGGAAGGGGATGTTGGGTTGTAGGGAGGAAAGGAAGGACAAAGAAAAAGAAAGAAAGAGAAAAAGAGAGGAAGGAAGGAAGGAAGGAAGGAAGGAGGGAGGGAGGGAGGGAGGGAGGGAAGGAAGGAAGGAAGGGGGTGTTGGGCTGTAGGGAGGAAAGGAAGGACAAAGAAAAAGAAAGAAAGAGAAAAAGAGAGGAAGGAAGGAAGGAAGGAAGGAAGGGAGGAGGGACGGAGGGAGGGAGGGAAGGAACGAAGGAAGGAAGGAAGGGGGTGTTGGGTTGTAGGGAGGAAAGGAAGGACAAAGAAAAAGAAAGAAAGAGAAAAAGAGAGGAAGGAAGGAAGGAAAGAAGGAAGGAGGGAGGGAGGGAAGGAAGGACAGGGAAAGAAGGAAGGAAGGAATATGTGTGAGAGGGAAAAGGGAAGAAAGAGAGGAAGGAAGGGAGGGAGAAAGAAAGAAAAAGAAACAAAGAGAAAAAGAGAAGAAAGGAAGGAAGACGTGTGGGAAGGAAGAAACAAAGGGAGGAAAGAAGGAAGGAAGGAAGGAAGGAAGGAGGGAGGGAGGGAGAGAGGGAGGGAGGGAGGGAAGAAGGACGGGTGAGAAGGAAGGGAAGAAAGAGAGGAAGGGAGGGGGGAAACAGAGAGAGGGAGAGAGGGAGAGACACTCACCCGATGGTCGCCAGCACAGTCAGGTACTGGTTGATCTGGAGCATGGCTGCGTCCAGGAGCGTGTGGATGTTCTGCAGGCACTGCAGCCGGGCTTCCAAGTGTTGCCGTTCGTGGCCTTCCATGGCCCGCAGCTCCTCCTCCGTCAGCCCCGCAAACCCCGAGGGGGGAACCGGCATCGGGGGAAAGCCTAAAGCAAACAGAGGAGGGGGACAATGGAGAAGAGAACTCGGCCTCCCGCCTCCAAAAAAGAACCAGCCCTTCAAGTACCACCCCATCCCCAAAAGGCAGCAAAACCGGCCAATCGGAAGCCGCCAAAAGTCCATCGCCCCGCCCTCTGGGGGAAGCCACGCCCAGGCACCCCCGGAACGTACCAAAGAGAGGGGGGAACGGCATGCCCATCCAAGGGGGAGGGAAGGGGAAGCCTGGCAGGGTCCCTGCGGCGGCAGTAGTGGCGGCGTCCGACGTGGTGGCCGAATCCCCGGTGGGCCTGGCGGTGCCTGTGGAGGAAACGCAGCGCTGTTCAGACCCCCCGTTCAGTGGTTCCCCCGTGGAACAGCCGGCTGTGGGAGGGGAGGGAGGTGTCTCACCTGCCGCTTGGGGTCCTGGCGGGGAGGAGGCAGCCGCGGCAGCACCGTCGGTGTTGTTGGGGGGCTGGACGCCCGGCACTGGCGGGAAAGGAGCCATGGGCGGCCACAGAGGGAACATCCCGGGAGGAAACGGAGGCAGGAGGCCTGGAGGGACTGGAGGGAAGAAGAAGAGGAGGAAGGGCATCCATGCTGCTTCTCAGGCAAGGTTGGAGAACAATGGCCCTTTTGTGACTGGGGGACTGCAACTCCCAGCATTCCTCAGCCAGGCCACGTTGGCTGAGGGATGCTGGGAGTTGAAGTCCACCAGCCATAAAGGGCCCCCTCCTTTCCCCGCCTCGCTTCTAAGAGAGCCGGATTATCCCAGACGGCCAAGAATTACGATTTGCCGCTATTTGAAATGATCTCTAGCCGCCGCCTTTTCTGATACAGACATGCAGGCGGAATGGTGGAAGAACCAGGCTACAGGCGGTGAGTTCCAGTCTCACACTAGGCATCAAAGCCGACTGGGTGACTTGGGGCCAATCAACAGGAGAGAGTGAGTTCTACTCCCGCCTTAAGACATGAAAGCCGGCTGGGTGACTTTGGGCCAATCAACAGGAGAGAGTGAGTTCTAGTCCTGCCTTAGGCTGGAAAGCGGCTGAGTGTGGGCCAATCACCAGGGGGCTGAGAGTTCTAGCCCCGCCTTTGACAGGAAAGGCAGCTAGGGGACTTTGGGCCAATCACAAGGACACAGAGAGTTCTAGTCCCCCCTTAGGCTGGAAAGTGGCTGGGTGACTTTGAGCAAATCACCAGGGGACAGAGATTTCTAGTTCTCTCTTGGGCATTAAAGCCAGTTAGGTGACTTTGGGCCAATCACCAGGATACTGGGAGTTCTAGTTCTCTCTTGGGCATTAAAGCCAGTTAGGTGACTTTGGGCCAATCACCAGGAGACGGTGAGTTCTAGTCCCACCTTAGACATGAAAGCCGGCTGGGTGACTTTGGGCCAATCACCAGGAGACTGGGAGTTCTAGTTCTCTCTTGGGCATTAAAGCCAGTTAGGTGACTTTGGGCCAATCACCAGGAGACGGTGAGTTCTAGTCCCACCTTAAGACATGAAAGCCGGCTGGGTAACTTTGAGCCAGTCACCAGGAGACAGTAAGTTCTAGGTCTCTCTTGGGCATTAAAGCCAGTTAGGTGACTTTGGGCCAATCACCAGGAGACGGTGAATTCTAGTCCCACCTTAGACATGAAAGCTGGCTGGGTGACTTTGGGCCAATCACCAGGAGACTGGGAGTTCTAGTTCTCTCTTGGCATTAAAGCCAGCTGGGTGACTTTGGGCCAATCACCAGGAGACTGGGAGTTCTAGTCCCGCCTTAGGCTGCGTGACTTTGGGCCAGCCCCTCTCTCACTCCACAGCCTACCGCACAGAGTTGTTGTAGGGGGCTGGCTGGGAAATATTAAGAGTTGAAGTTCCCCCACCCACCCCCTGAAAAGAGATTAAAGAGGAGAAAGGTGAATGAGGCGCAGCTGCTCATCAAGCGGGACTCACAGTTGGGCGGCTGAGGCATCAAGGGGGGTTGGTGGGGGGGCGGATGCTGCCCTCCTTCCGGCTGCTCGGGGGGCGGCTGCGACTGGGTGGGCAGGGAGGCCCGCAGGACGTCCATCCGGCAGGTGGGGCAGGTCTGTTGGCGCTGGAACCAGGACCGGAGGCAGCTGAAGAAGAGGAGAAGCCCTTATAGTTCTAACAGGTGGATTCAAAACTGCCTTCCAGGTCATCCTCTCTCTCTCTCCCCCCCCAATTTTCTTTCTCTTTCTTTCTCTTTTTCTGCTTTCTTTTCTTTCTCTTCTCTTCTTCTCTCTCTGTCTCTCCTTTTCTGTCTCCATTTTCTCCTTCTCTATCCTATTCTCTCTTTCTCTCCTTCTCTTTCCCGCTCTCCTTTTCTCTCTCTTTCTCTACCTCTCCTTCTTTCTCTCTCCCCTTTTCTTTCTCTCTCTCTTCTCTCTCTCCTCTCATTCTCTTTCCTCTTATTCTTTCTCTTCTTCTCTTTCTCCTTTTGTCTCTATTCTTTTCCTTTTCTTTTCTTCTCTCCTTTTCTCTCTTTTCTCTTTCTCTCTCTCCTCTCTTTCTCTGTCTTTCCTCTTTCTTTTTTCTCTTCTTTTCTCTCCTTCTCTCTCTCTTCTTTTCTGTCTCCATTCTCTCCTTCTCTTTCCCTCTCTCCTTTTCTCTCTCTACCTCTCCTTCTTTCTCTCTCCCCTTTTCTTTTTCTCTCTCTTCTCTTTCTTTCTTCTTATTCTCTTTCTCTTCTTCTCTCTTTCTCCTTTTGTCTCCATTCTTTTCCTTTTCTTCTCTCCTTTTCTCTCTTTTCTCTTTCTCTCCTCTCTTTCTCTCCTCTTTCTTTTTTTCTCTTTTTTTCTCTCCTTCTCTCTCTCTTCTTTTCTGTCTCCATTCTCTCCTTCTCTTTCCCTCTCTCCTTTTCTCTCTCTTTCTCTACCTCTCCTTTCTCTCTCTCCCCTTTTCTTTTTCTCTCTCTTCTCTCATTCTCTTTCCTCTTCTTCTCTTTCTCTTCTTCTCTCTTTCTCCTTTTGTCTCCATTCTTTTCCTTTTCTTTTCTTCTCTCTTTTCTCTTTCTCTCTCTCCTCTCTTTCTCTCTTCTTTCTTTTTCTCTTCTTTTCTCTCCTTCTCTCTCTCTTCTTTTCTGTCTCCATTCTCTCCTTCTCCTTTTCCCTCTCCTTTTCTCTCCCCTCTCTCTCTCCCCATCTCTCTTTTTCTCTCTCTTTTCTCTTTCTCCCTATCTTTCTTTTTTTTAAAAAAATAAATTTTATTAGTTTTTTCCAAGTAACAAACACAACAAACAAAACACATAACACTTAATGGAGCTACAGTCGCTCCGCTCAAGATAGAAGTCTTCGTATGAAAATAAAAAGTTTATCTGTAAAATACATATTGTTATATAGAATAAAAGTATCAATCTTAATATATAAATCTAAATCTGTGTCAACATTTATGAAGATATATATGAAAAAGAAAAAAAGTTTTATGAAAAGACAAAGAGGAAAAAAAAGAAAAGAGATGAAAGAGATTTATATTTATACTAATAATTACCGTCTTATACAATTCTAATACAGTAGAACCCCGACTTACGAGACTAATTGGTTCCGGAAGGAGGCTCGTAAGTCGGAACGCTCGTATGACGAAACATTGTTTCCCATAGGAAACAATGTAAAGTCAATTAATCCGTGCAACAACAAAAAAAACCGCTGCCGGCCGAACGCGGAAGTTAGCGTTCGGCTTCAGGAGACAGCTGCGAAGCGGCGCGGGTGTTTTAAAACGTCGCAGCCGGCCTGGGGGGCTCGGGGGCTTGCAGCTGTCTCCTGAAGCCGAACGCGGAAATTAGCGTTCGGCTTCAGGAGACAGCTCCTTGGCGCTCGTATCCCAAATGTGAGCTCGGGAGGCGAACAAAAATGTCGCTCCCCTCCCAGCTCTTATCTCGAGTAGCTCGTAAGTAGAGCTGCTCGTATGTCGAGGTTCCACTGTACTCAATTCAAATATGCAAAATAATATAGCAAACACGCTTATCTCTTATTCCTTGTTTCCCACCAAATATATACTTTCTGCCAGATATCATAAAATTCTGATTCTTCTTGATTATTTTTCTCTCTCTTTTCTCTTTCTCCCTCTCTTTCACTTCCTCTCGCTCCCTCCCTCTCCTCTCTCCCTTACACACACCTATATTCCTGAAGACAAATCAAGGTTTCAAGTGCACTCAGATTCACTCGTGCTTTCTATTAAAAAACAAAAAAGCCACCACCACCACCCCTTACATACACACCTGGTATGGAATATGTGATTGCATGGCAGGCGTTTCGCACCCATCACCATCTCCTCCCGGCATATGATGCAAACGTTGTCCATGGCCTGCAGCTCTTCTGGGGTGGCATCGGGGTAGCTGAGGAGAACAAGGCCAGACACCTAAGCTCCTTCCCTTCTCCCAAGCACAGCCCAAAGATGACCTTGTGAACTCAGCAGCTGTGGCCATCAATCAGTCAGATGGACGGACAGATATAGATGAGAGAGAGAGGGAAACAGTGGTGCCTCTACCTAAGAAGGCCTCTACTTAAGAACTTTTCTAGATAAGAACCAGGTGTTCAAGATTTTTTTGCCTCTTCTTAAGAACCATTTTCTACTTAAGAAGCCGAGCCCGGAAAAATTTCCCAGGAAATTTGAGAGCGGCACGAAGGCCCGGCCAGTTTCCTGCCATTCCCCCTTTAATCCCGGCCATCTCGGGCTTTTCTGGGCTGCCAGAGGAGCCTTTCAGTGGCGCTTAAGGAGGCTTTGGCAGCCCAGAGCGAACGAAGCGTTTTCCTTTCTCTGGGCACTTGGATTAACCCTTTGCCAGTGCCCAGAGAAAAGAAACGCTCCCTTCGCTCTGGGCAGCGACTGTCCTCCTTCTCTTCCTCTTCCTCCTCTTCCTCCCACCCAAATTCCGAGCTTTTATTTCTTTCCCAATGAGTTTGCACGCATTATTTGCTTTTACATTGATTCCTATGGAAAGAATTACTTCTACTTACAAATTCTTCTACTTAAGAACCTGGTCACAGAACAAATTAAGTTCCTAAGTAGAGGTACCCATTGTACCCTGTTAGAAACATAGAAGATTGACGGCAGAAAAAGACTTCATGGTCCATCTAGTCTGTCCTTATACTATTTCCTGTATTTTATCTTAGGATGGATATATCTTTATCCTAAGCATGTTTAAATTCACTTACTGTTACCAACCATGTCTGCTGGAAGTTTTTTCCAAGCATCTACTACTCTTTCAGTCAAATAATATTTTCTCACATTACTTCTAATCTTTCCCCCAACTCACCTCAGATTGTGCCCCCATGTTCTTGTGTTCACTTTCCTATTGAAAACACTTCCCTCCTGGACCTTATTTAATCCTTTAACATATTTAAGTGTTTTGATCATGTCCCCCCTTTCCCTTCTGTCCTCCAGACTATACAGATTGAGTTCATGAAGTCTTTCCTGATACATTTTATGCTTAAGACCTTCCACCATTCTTGTAGCCCCTCTTTGGACCCGTTCAATTTTGTCAATATCTTTTTGTAGGTGAGGTCTCCAGAACTGAACACAGTATTATTCCAAATGGGGTCTCACCAGCGCTCTACACAGCGGGATCAAAATCTCCCTCTTCCTGCTTGTTGTACCTCTAGCTATGCAGCCAAGCATTCTATTCTATTCTATTTGTATGTCGCCCCGAGTTTACGGAGAGGGGCGGCATACAAATCTAATAAATAATAATAATAATAATAATAATAATAATAATAATAATACTTGCTTTTTTACCCAAAATAAGACCTCCCCTGATAATAAGTGCATGGCAATAAGGCCAAGTGCTTATTTCAGGCTCCGAAAAATTATAAGACAGGGTTTTATTTTCAGGGAAACACAGTAGATAGATCAGTGTTTTTCAACCAGTGTGCCGTGAGACATGGTCAGGTGTGCCGCGAAGAAGGAAGCTCAGGTTCTGGTCTCGCAACTTTTTGCAGAGAGAGAGAGAGAAGGAAAAAGAAAGAAAGAGAGAAAGAGAGAGAGAGAGAAAGCAAGAGAGAAAGCAAGCAAGCAAGAGACAGAGCAAGCAAGAGAGAGAGAGAAAAGGAGAGGAAGGGAGAGAGAGAAATGAGTAAAAAGGGGAGGAAAAAAGAGAAATGAGAAAACGATTGAGACAGAGAATGAGAGGAAAAAGAGAGAAACACCCCCCCCCCAGCCCTCACCTGTTTTTGGAAATGGTTCAAGAGTGTGTATACAAACACACACACAAGGGTGGGGAGGAGACAGGGATGGAAAAAAGAGAGGAGAGTGTCTTAGGGTGTCATTTTGTTTGGTCGTGTGCCCCAGGATTTTAAAATGTAAAAAATGTGCCGCGGCTCAAAAAAGGTTGAAAATCACTGAGATAGATGATGGATGGAGAGAATAAGAAGGAAAGAATGAGAACGAATGGGATACAAGCAAGTAAGCAAGCAGCGAACAAACAAAGATATCAATAAGGGACCTGCAACCAGGAAACGTGACAGGCCTTCCTGATGAAAATACTCACAGTGTGTTCATGTTGCGGATCGCCCGACGAGACATGATCGCATCGGTGACGGCCTTTTTGAACTGCCTGGGGTGGAGATGGCAAGAGTTAGTCCCTGGGGGGGGGGGATAGGTCGACCTCTAGGTCTCTCCCTTGTGGGGTGCCTCAGGGGTCGGCCCTCTCCCCCCTGCTATTCAATATCTACATGAAACTGCTGGGTGAGATCATCCAAGGGCATGAGGTGAGGTATCATCAGTACGCTGATGTTACCCAGATGTACATCTCCACCCCATGTCCAGTCAACAAAGCAGTGGAAATTATGTGCCGGTGCCTGGAGGTTGTTGGGGCCTGGATGGGTGTCAACAAACTCAAACTCAACCCGGATAAGACGGAGTGGCTGTGGGTTTTGCCTCCCAAGGACAATTCCATCTGTCCGTCCATCCGTCCATTACCCTGGGAGGGGGGGGACTATTGACCCCCTCAGAGAGGGTCCGCAACTTGGGCGTCCTCCTCGATCCACAGCTGACATTGGAACATCATCTTTCGGCTGTGGCGAGGGGGGGCGTTTACCCAGGTTCGCCTGGTGCACCAGTTGCGGCCCTATTTGGACAGGGAGTCACTGCTCACAGTCACTCATGCCCTCATCACCTCGAGGTTCGATTACTGCAATGCTCTCTACATGGGGCTACCTTTGAAAAGTGTTCGGAAACTCCAGATCGTGCAGAATACGGCCGCGAGAGCCATTGTGGGGCTTCCTAGATTCGCCCACGTTTCTGCAACACTCCGCGGCCTGCACTGGCTGCCGATCGGTTTCCGGTCACAATTCAAAGTGTTGGTAATGACCTTTAAAGCCCTACATGGCATTGGGCCAGAATACATCCGGAACCGCCTTCTACCGCACGAATCCCAGCGGCCGATAAGGTCCCACAGAGTCGGCCTTCTCCGGGTCCCGTCGACCAAACAATGTCATTTGGCGGGCCCCAGGGGAAGAGCCTTCCCTGTGGCGGCCCCGGCCCTCTGGAACCAACTCCCCCCAGAGATTAGAACGGCCCCCACCCTCCTTGTCTTTCGCAAATTACTCAAGATCCACCTTTGTCGCCAGGCATGGGGGAGTTAAGTTATCCTTTCCCCCTAGGCTATTACAAGTTATGCATGGTATGTTTGTGTGTATGCTTGGTTTTTTATAATAAGGGTTATTTACTTGTTTTCATTAAATGGATTGTTCATGTTGTTTTACCACTGTTGTCAGCCACCCCAAGTCTGCGGAGAGGGGCGGCATACAAATCCAATAAATAATAATAATAACAATAACAATAACAATAACAATAACAATAATAATAATAATAATAATAATAATAATAATGAGGCAGGCAAGCCGTGGCGAACGGAAGATCAGTTCGGGAGCGTGGACCGCCAGCACCGCCGCCAGTTCGGCGAGTGGCAGCAAATTTCCACTACCGCTTCTAAAGAACCGGTCCGAATCGGCAGCAACGCACCCCTGGTATGCATCGGGGAAGGCCTGCTGCCTTTGGCGCTATCGGTGCGCCTTCCGAGGCCATCGTGGGCGTGTCAGGTGGGTGCGTGGGGGCACATCGGTGCGAGATTTCCCTTCTGCGCATGTGCAAGATTTCGACGATTTCCCGCAATGTTATTTGCTTCGGCACAAAATCGGCAAAAGCCACAGAAATGTTGCTCACACGCGCAAGAGCGAAATTTTGCATTTGGAGAGCGGGCGCGCAGCTGCGCACGCAACCCAAAATAGCTATCAGAATGGGGCACTCTACCGTGCTCCGTCGCTCCCAATTTTCGTTCGCCATACTCACCTCATTGCCAGGTACATCGGCCGGATGGCGAAGAGAGGGAAGGTATGTACTTTGATCATGATCGTCATGAAGGCCATGTAGAGAAGGACCTTGATGAACCCTGAGGAGCAAGAGGACAATCGTTTATTTTTCTTTTTAACTTCCAGGTCATTGCCAAAAAGGCCGTCCGTCAATGTTCCGACTGACGAACGCAAGCACGGTTTTTCCCCCCGAATGCCATCACTCTGCTAAACAAATAATCACACTCAACACTGTCAGATAATTTACTAAGACTCTTCCTTACTAGTATCTGTCTCTTTTCCACTTATGACTATAACCATGTTGCTTGTTTCTTTCGATTATACTGTTTTTTATTTGTTTCCTAGTACGATTTGATAGCTTGTTATTAGTATCCTTGACTACCACTAAAGTGTTGTATCTTTTTATTCTTGATGAATGTATTTTACTTTCCTTACATATATGCCCCTAAAACAAATTCCTTGTGTGTCCAATCACGCTTGGCCAATAAAAGAATTCCATTCAATTCTTCAATAATTCCATTCTATTCCCTATTCTATTCTATTTATTCTATTCTCTATTATATTTACCCTTTCCTTTCCTCTCCTCTCTTCTTCTTCCTCTCCTCTCTTCCTTTCCTTTCTTTCCTCTCCTCTTCTTCTTTTCCTTTCCTCTCTTCCTTTCCTTTCCTCTTCTTCCTTTCCTTTCTTCTCTTCTTTCCTCTTCTTCCATTCTCCTCTTCCTTTCCTTTCCTCTCTTCTCCTCTTTCCTCTTCTTCCTTTCCTCCCCTCTCCTCTTTCCTCTTCTTTCTTTCCTTTCCTCTCTTCCTTTCCTTTCCTCTCTCCTTTCCTCTTCCTTTCTTCTCTTCCTTTCCTTTCCTCTTCTTCCTTTCCTTTCTTCTCTTCCTTTCCTTCCCTCTCCTCTCCTGTTTCCTCTTCTTCCTTCCCTTTCCTCTCTTCTTTCCTCTTCTTCCTTTCCTCCCCTCTCCTCTTTCCTCTTCTTCCTTTCCTTTCCTCTCTTCCTTTCCTTTCCTCTCTCCTTTCCTCTTTTTTTCTTCTCTTCTCTTCCTTTCCTTTCCTCCCCTCTCCTCTTTCCTCTTCTTCCTTCCCTTTCCTCTCCTCTTTCCTCTTCTTCCTTCCCTTTCCTCTCTTCTTTCCTCTTCCTTTCTTCTCTTCCTTTCCTTTCCTCTTCTTCCTTTCCTTTCCTCTCTTCCTTTCCTTTCCTCTCTCCTTTCCTCTTTTTTTCTTCTCTTCTCTTCCTTTCCTTTCCTCCCCTCTCTTCTTTCCTCTTCTTCCTTCCCTTTCTTCTCCTCTTTCCTCTTCTTCCTTTCCTTTCCTCTCTTCCTTTCCTTTCCTCTCTCCTTTCCTCTTCCTTTCTTCTCTTCCTTTCCTTTCCTTTCCTCCCCTCTCCTCTTCTTCCTTTCCTTTCCTTTCCTCTCTTCTTTCCTCTTCTTCCTTTCTTCTCTTCCTTTCCTTTCCTCCCCTCTCCTCTTCTTCCTTTCCTTTCCTCTCTCCTTTCCTCTTCCTTTCTTCTCTTCCTTTCCTTTCCTTTCCTCCCCTCTCCTCTTCTTCCTTTCCTTTCCTTTCCTCTCTTCTTTCCTCTTCTTCCTTTCTTCTCTTCCTTTCCTTTCCTCCCCTCTCCTCTTCTTCCTTTCCTTTCCTCTCTTCCTTTCCCTTCCTATCGTATCCCCTATTCCTATTTTATTCTTTCTGTTTCTATTTTCTATTTTTGTTGTTTCTGTTCTGCTCTATTCTATACCAATGCCAAGGACAACCTGCATGGCTCACTTGCCAGCGTTTCTACTTTCGTGGGAGAGGCGGCTTGGGGGACAGGTGAGGAGTCTTTCCGCTTCGTGCTTCCTCCCAGGATCTATTTACCCGTGAAGAGTTCTGTATAGAGCATGAAGACGGCCTTGTTGTCCCAGGGGTTTTCACTCTGGAGGTCGATGGAGTGCAGCAGGTATTTGATGAAGACAGTAAAAACCATCGTCATGAGGATGGCGTACTGCGAAGAGCCAAGAGGGAAAACGTCACAAGCCAGAACTTAGTAGAACAAGATAAGCGATGGGCTTGGCTCCCTTCTAACACTGGAGTTAAGATCGTTCAGCCTGGTCCTGTTTCACTTAGTGACAGCGTCCCTTAACGAACAAACTGCTAGGCCCAATTCTGGTCACTAAATGAGGACATGAGGATCACGTAAGAAGATATAATTTTAATTTTTAATAATAACACTTGCCTTGCCCCCCTCCCCCCCATATTGTTATTATTATAATAATTAGATTTAAGGCATGATATGAACCAATGTTTTTTTTCCCCTTGTTGTAGGAAAAGAAGTAAAAACCACAGAGTTGGTCTCCTCCGGGTCCCGTCAACTAAACAATGTCGTTTGGCGGGAGCCAGGGGAAGAGCCTTCTCTGTGGCGGCTCCGACCCTCTGGAATCAGCTCCCTCCAGAGATTAGAACTGCCCCCACCCTCCTTGCCTTTTGTAAACTCCTTAAAACTCACCTCTGCTGTCAAGCGTGGGGGAACTGAGACATCTCCCCCTGCCTATGTAGTTCTCTGTGTATGATATGACTGTATGTATGTTTTTAATATATTGTTTTTTAGACTTTTTAAATGTATTATTGTTATTTTAGATTCTAACCATTAGATTTGTCATTATATATATTGTTTTTATCATTGCTGTAAGCCGCCCCGAGTCTACGGAGAGGGGCGGCATACAAATCTAATAAATAATCATTAAAAAACACAGAAACATAGAAGATTGATGGCAGAAAAAGACCTCATGGTCCATCTAGTCTGCCCTTTTACTATTTCCTGTATTTTATCTTAGGATGGATCTATGTTTATTCCAGGCATGTTTCAATTCAGTTCCTGTGGATTTGCCAACCATGTTTGCTGGAAGTTTGTTCCAAGCATCTACTCCTCTTTCAGTCAAATAATATTTTCTCGCGTTGCTTCTGATCTTTCCCCCAACTAAGCTCAGATTGTGCCCCCTTGTTCTTGTGTTTACTTTCTTATTAAAAACACTTCCCTCCTGAACCTTATTAAACCGTTTAACATAGTTAAATGTTTCAACCATGTCCCCCCTTTCCCTTCTGTAAATTTGGAACTTTCCTCGTAAAGGGAAGTTATATTAAAACCAGGGTGTAAAAAACATGAATGAGATAAAGTAAGAATATAAGAAATGGACTGAACCACTATGGCACAGTTTTTTTAGTAGAAAAAAGCAAACAGCCAAGATAAATTTTGATAGCTAACAGCATTTTGAACCCGAATGAGAACAGAAAACAATCTTTGAAATCCGGACGACAAAATTAAGAAAAGGAGATAACACAAGATAAATGATGATAAATAGATAAATAATTAAGAATGTTGATTAAGACTTTGGGAACTGATACTATATTGTATTGCATTCTAGTTTGAAGGTATGTGTATTTTGTATTTCTGTAAGGTGTGGAGGAAAAAAAATAAAAAATCTATACCCGATAAAAGGATCAGAGATTAGGATTGCCCCCACCCTCCTTGCCTTTCGTAAGCTGCTTAAAACCCACCTCTGCCGCCAGGCATGGGGGAATTGAGATACACTTTCCCCCTAGGCCTTTACAGTTTTATGCATGGTATGTCTGTATGTATGATTGGTTTTTATATAATGGGTTTTTAACTGTTTTTAGTATTGGATTATTGTCATATACTGTACTGTTTTATTACTGTTGTTAGCCGCCCCGAGTCTGCGGAGAGGGGCGGCATACAAATCCAATAAATAATAATAGAAACATAGAAACATAGAAGACTGACGGCAGAAAAAGACCTCATGGTCCATCTAGTCTTCCCTTATACTATTTCCTGTGTTTTATCTTAGGATGGATCTATGTTTATCCCCGGCATGTTTAAATTCAGTGACTGTGGATTTACCAACCACGTCTGCTGGAAGTTTGTTCCAAGCATCTACTACTCTTTCAGTGAAATAATATTTCCTCACGTTGCTTTTGATCTTTCCCCCAACTAACTTCAGATTGTGCCCCCTTGTTCTTGTGTTCACTTTCCTATTAAAAACACTTCCCTCCTGGACCTTATTTAACCCTTTAACATATTTAAATGTTTCGGTCATGTCCCCCCTTTTCCTTCTGTCCTCCAGACTATACAGATTGAGTCCATGAAGTCTTTCCTGATACGTTTTATGCTTAAGACCTTCCACCATTCTTGTAGCCCGTCTTTGGACCCGTTCAATTTTGTCAATATCTTTTATAATAATAATAATAATAATAATAATAATAATAATAATAATAATAACAACAACAACAACAACAACAACAATAACAATAACAACAACAACAATAATATAACCCAACTCAAACTAAAGGCCTGAGGCCTGGGTCTGACCCACGTGAGGCTTCCTCCTGGTTTGGACACCATCACCTAAAACACTAGTAACCTGCTGGTGACGTTAAAATGGCATTACAGATCAGGTTCGGATGGGTGCCATCTTTTGGGGGGGGGGGGTTCAGTGGACTTTTATGTCTTTGGATGGGTTCTCTTCTTTCTCTGCTTCAAAATGAGCCCTCCCACCTGCCCCTTGCTCTGACCCCCAATCTCAGAAATCACTTGGACAATCGGTTCTTATCGAGAAAAGTTTGTAAATAGAGGCCTTCTTAGGTAGAGGTGCCGCTGTACAGTAGTCCCTCACCTATCGCTGGTGTGACGTTCCAGACCCGTATTTAAATAAAGTATTTACAATTTTAGATATATTTTTTTTGAAAAACCTGCCGATCGAGTTCCGCGGGCTGTTTAAATCTGCCGATCGACTTCCTCAGAAACCCGCGAACCAGCGAAGATCCGCGAATGATTTTTCTCATTAATATTTCTTGAAAACCCGCGATGAAGTGAAGCCGCAGTAGGTGAAGCGCGATATAGCGAGGGACTACTGTATTCTTTTTCAAACTATTATTACTTATTCTAGGTATTTACTCACCTCAAAGCCAAAGACCAGCTGGACGGAAGCCCCCCGGGTCAGGATGCTGTGGTAAGCATGGCTGACGAACAGGAAGTCTAGGATGGCCAGAAGCACCATGAGAGCTAAGGAAGAAGGGAAAACGTTTTGTCACTGGAAAAGCAGAAAGGAAGCGGAAGGAAACACACGAGATTCGCAACATCCGAGGGGACTGCTGCAAAGTTTGTTTGTTTAGAAACATAGAAACATAGAAGTCTGATGGCAGAAAAAGACCTCATGGTCCATCTAGTCTGCCCTTATACTATTTCCTGTCTTTTATCTTACAATGGATATATGTTTATCCCAGGCATGTTTAAATTCAGTTATTGTGGATTTACCAACCACATCTGCTGGAAGTTTGTTCCAAGGATCTACTACTCTTTCAGTAAAATAATATTTTCTCATGTTGCCTTTGATCATTCCCCCAACTAACTTCAGATTGTGTCCCCTTGTTCTTGTGTTCACTTTCCTATTAAAAACACTTCCCTCCTGGACTTTATTTAACCCTTTAACATATTTAAATGTTTCGATCATGTCCCCCCTTTTCCTTCTGTCCTCCAGACTATACAGGTGGAGTTCATGAAGTCTTTCCTGTTACGTTTTATGCTTAAGACCTTCCACCATTCTTGTAGCCCGTCTTTGGACCCGTTCAATTTTGTCAATATCTTTTTGTAGGTGAGGTCTCCAGAACTGAACACAGTATTCCAAATGGGGTCTCACCAGCGCTCTATATAAGGGGATCACAATCTCTCTCTTCCTGCTTTTTATACCTCTAGCTATGTTTATTTTATTTATTGATTGATTGGATTTATATACTGCCCCTCTCCAAAGGCTCGGGGCATCTTACAACATATAAAAGGAAACAATAAAATACGGTAGCTAAACCCAATTAATTAGAACTAGTTCTCTAATTTATTCATGTAATAATAGATTTACATCACATTTTTCCATCAGGAGATCTTCTCTCCTGTCCCTAAAACTACAAGTGGTCTTCGACTTATAACTGGTCACTCAGCCACCATTTGATGTTACAACGGATCCTGCAAAAGCTGTTCACAACCTGGATTCAAAGTTACGATAGCCCAGTGGTTCTCAACCTGGGGGTCGGGACCCCTTTGGGGGGTCAGATGACCGTTTCACCAGGGTCGCCTAAGACCACAGGGGAAAAGACAAATTTTATTCATCCGACCAATCAGGCGTTTACAGTAGGGGTGGCCCTCTGGCCTTTCTGCCAATCAGCTCTGTTGGGAGAATTAGCGCTAGACTTATGGTTGGGGGTCACCACAACATGAGGAAGTGTATTAAGGGGCCGTGGCATTAGAAAGGTGGAGAACCACTGTGATAGCCACATTACCCTGCACCCCACAGACGTGTGATTGCATTTTCAGTGTTCGAAAACCAGCTCATCTTTGTGGCCTCTTCCACTATCTCGTGGTCACACGACCACAATATTTTTTTCCCCATTTGTTTGCTGGTTTCTGGTGTTTCTGGCAAAAAAAAGCACCCATGCAGTAAAATGGATTCCTTATTTTATATTTTATATTTTATATTTTATATTTATTTTATATTTTATATTTTATATTTTATTTTATTTTTTATTCATTCATTCATTCATTCAATTTTTATGCCGCCCTTCTCCTTAGACTCAGGGCGGCTTACAACATGTTAGCAATAGCATTTTTTAACAGAGCCAGCCTATGGCCCCCACAATCCAGGTCCTCATTTGACCCACCTCGGAAGGATGGAAGGCTGAGTCAACCTTGAGTGATGAGATTTGAACCGCTGACCTTCAGATCTACAGTCAGCTTCAGTGGCCTGCAGTACAGCACTCTACCTGCTGCGCCACCCTGGGTCTAATTGCAGGGTTTATTGAATTACACACACACACACACACACACACTGCAAAAAAAAAAAAATAATTTCATAAAATTGGGACCAATTAGGTAAGCGTCCTGCTTAAGGATGATAATTCTGGGCTTGAGGTTGGTCGTAAGTCAAGGACTCTCTATTTATTCATTCATTCATTCATTCATTCATTCATTCAATTTCTATCTATAACAGCCAACATTGCCTGAAGGAAAAATGAGGTGCAGAAGTTCCCTAACAATTTAAATAATAAGGATAATGATAAAAAATAATGAAAGTAGGGACTGCCAAGGACATCTTAGAGCCTTTTGTATGCAAATAACCAAGCAAGTTAATTTTGACATGCAAATCACCACCCACAATTAGCCTTCTGGAAATTCTGACTTATTTACAGTTACAGTTCAAACAGGGTTGGCATCTCCATCTGTTTATAGTCAATTGGCCTCGTCTGACCTTGGGGGGGGGGAAACTCAGCACTCGGCTCCATCACTCAGCCGGCTACAATTTTTTTTTTACAAGGCAGCTGGCCCAGCAGTGACTCAGCTGAGAAAGACCTCGAGGGGCTGTTTAGATCCAATCTTTACTAAAATAATAAGCGTTTGAGGGACCTTATAGTCCAACCCCCTGCTTAGCAGAAAACCCTATACTATTTCAGAGAAATGGTTGTCCAATCTCTTCTTAAAAGCCTCCATTGTTGGAGCATCTATAACTTCTGGTGGCAAACTGGTTAATTGTCCCCACTGTCAGGAAATTTCTTAGTTCTAGGTTGCTTCTGTCCTTGAGTAGGCAAGGACAGTAGGATGCTTGGCTGCATAGCTAGAGGTATAACAAGCAGGAAGAGGGAGATTATGATCCCGCTATATAGAATGCTGGTGACACCACATTTGGAATACTGTGTTCAGTTCTGGAGACCTCACCTACAAAAAGAGATTGACAAAATTGAACGGGTCCAAAGACGGGCTACAGGAATGGTAGAAGGTCTTAAGCATAAAACGTATCAGTAAAGACTTCATGAACTCAATCTGTAGAGTCTGGAGGACAGAAGGAAAAGGGGGGACATGATCGAAACATTTAAATATATTAAAGGGTTAAATAAGGTCCAGGAGGGAAGTGTTTTTAATAGGAAAGTGGACACAAGAACAAGGGGACACAATCTGAAGTTAGTTGGGGGAAAGATCAAAAGCAACATGAGAAAATATTATTTTACTGAAAGAGTAGTAGATCCTTGGAACAAACTTCCAGCAGACGTGGTAGATAAATCCACAGTAACTGAATTTAAACATGCCTGGGATAAACATATATCCACTCTAAGATAAAATACAGAAAATAGTATAAGGGCAGACTAGATGGACCATGAGGTCTTTTTCTCCCGTCAGTCTTCTATGTTTCTATGTTTGATTAGTTTCCACCCATTGATTTATGCATATGTTTTGGGAACGTAATAAAGTTCAAAAATTTTGGAAACAAATACAAATTACGAATGGTCATTGGAAAATAACTAAGGAAGCAGCATTATTGATAAAAAATAGTGAGGTAAAAGAATATGAGGAAATCAAAATTGCAGCGATAGAAAGTGCCCAGGCAACAATAGTGCTTGGGTGGAAAAATGACAATAAATGGACGATAAAAAGTTGGTGCAGATACATGGTGGACCACATTCACTATGAAATTATGGAAATTAGACTACATAATTACAATGAGGAGAAATTAGCAGCAACAATTAGGCGGTGGGAGCAGGTCAAAAATTATATACTACCCTGTTTCCCCGATATTAAGACACCCCCGATTGTAAGACGTATCGGGGGTTTCAGGGGGGTCGGCTAATATAAGCCGTACCCCAAAAGTAAGACATATGTCTTACTTTCGGGGAAACACGGGGGTATTGCCGGGGGGGGGGAGCCCGATGACGTCACTTCCAAGCTCCCCGCGCGCCCCTCGCCTTCGCCGCGGCGCCACCACCTCTTCCCCGGCTTGGCAAAGCGAAGGACGGCGCTGGTCCGAAGCGAGCCGAGCGGGAGGCGGCTTGCAGCGAAGGCGCTCGTCCCAGCAACCGAGTCCTGCCGAGGCTCAGCTGCAAGCAGCCAGCAAGGCCGACCAGCTCCGAGGCGAGCGGCCGGAGCTGCGCCCTCCTTCGCCCGCCTCCTTTCCGGCAGGCAGGTGGGGCTGCCCAACTGCGCAGAGCGGCTCCTCCCCTCCAGATACACGCTTCCCCAACACGCGTCTGTGGCTCCACGCGTGCACGCCGCTTGGAGCCCTGAGGTTGAACTTGGAAAAGGGCTCACGAGGCTCCTGTCCCGCGGCTGCCCTTCTGGACTCTGGGGAGATGCCTTCGGGAACGCGACCCTTTCCATTTTTTTCCAATGTAAGACATACCCCGAAAGTAAGACGTAGTGGGGCTTTTGGGGGTAAAAAGAAAGTAAGACACTGTCTTACTTTTGGGGAAACACGGTAACTACATCAGTAAGCGATGCAAATGTAAGAAATAAAATTCAATCACTTTAGAAAGAATGAACAATGTAACCCAGAGACGAAGCAAATGAAGGATACAAAATTGAATCTTCCCTGGTGAAGGGAATTTTTCTTTTCTTTTTGGTGATGGCACATTTTATGCTTATGTTTTGTTTTTTGTAAAATTCTTTAAAAAATTCAATAAAATTATATTAAAAAAAAAAAAGTTTCCACCCATTGCTTCTTGTTCTAAGCTCAGGTGCTTTGGAAAATAGCCTGACACCCTCGTCTTTGTGGCAACCGTATTGCTAATTTAACGAATGCAGTGATTCATTTAACAACTGTGCTGAGAAAAGTCATAAAACGAGGCAAAACTGGCTTAACGAACGGGCTTAGCAACAGAAATGTTGGGCTCAATTGCGGCCGTAAGTCGGAGACTATCTGTACAGAATCTGAGCAGCTAGCCACAACTAGCCATATAAGTTATAGTTATAGTTTATTAGATTTGTATGCCGCCCCTCTCCGAAGACTTGATAAATTATTATTATTATTATTATTATTATTATTATTATTATTATTATTATTATTATTATTAATTGGATTTGTATGCTGCTCCTCTCCGCAGAATGTTGAAGCTGTTATGAAATGAACTATAACAAGTTTCAAGTTTCAAGTTTAATTGGATTTATATGCCGCCCCTCTCCGAAAACTTGGGGCGGCTAACAACAATTATGAACAATATACAATAAAATCCAATACCAAAAGCAAATTAAAACCCCTTAATATATAAAAACCAAACATACATACAAACATACCATGTATACAGTTGTAACGGCCTAGGGGGAGAAAAAAATAAACTGGAGGAGGGGGGAAAAATAACCCTAAGAGAAACAGAATCTCTCCACCCTGGGAAATTATGTTCACATGGATTTTACAGTTCGATTGTCAAGGAGTCCAACTGGGATCCATTCTCAAGCCACAACCTTAGAGGCAAAAACAAGGTTTTAAGCAGGGGTCAGCAATAGCAATAGCCCCAAGTCTACGGAGAGGGGCGGCATACAAATCGAATAAATAACTAAATAAATTTAGACTTCTACACCACTTCTTAGTGCTTTTAAAGACCTCTCTAAGCGGTTTACGGAATCAGCCTCTTGCCCCCAACAATCTGGGTCCTGATTTGACCCACCTCGGAAGGATGGAAGGCTGAGCCAACCTTGAGCCGGTGGTGAGATTTGAACTGCTGAACTACAGCTAGCAGTTAGCTGAAGGAGCCTGCAGTGCTGCCCTCTAACCACTGCGCCACGCCAGCAACCTCTGACTCTGGAGCCGCGTGTGGCCCTTTCATCCCTCTGCTGTGGCTCCTGTCACTCAAAGTATGTTTCACAACTGCCAATGTGCGACACCCATCGACGCACCATTTATTAAGCTTTTTGACCCCCAGTAGATCAACCATGGATAAATCCAAGAAAATAAAAGTTTCAGAAGACAACAGAACCTTCAACTATATATGCTAGTTTTGTGGTCGCTCAGGAAATTGTCAGGAACCGGAAAAGTTTTGTGGCTCCCGGTGTTTTGTTTTCTGTAGGAAATGGGTCCAAATGTTTTAAGGTTGCTGACCCCTGGTTTAAAGTTATCATGGCTACAGGAAATGACGGACACTGTAATTGAATTTACGCCGGAATTCTTTCTGTTAGGTATTGTTAAGAAATCCTATTCCAAAAACATTAAATACTTAATGTTACACATAGTAAAGTTGTAAGAACTGTCTATGCACAAAGATGGAAAGACCCACAGATACTCGCCGTTATTTAAATGCACACTCCCACCACCACCCAGCACAGATCACCTCAGTAGCCAAAACTCTCATCACCAGAACCAAACGCCTAGCTGACCATGAGCACTTAAAAACAGAATTGAACAAACTCAAAGATGTATTAATTTCTAATGGATTCGAAAGAAAAGCAATCACAAACCTAATCAAAAAAGAGACATCCCTCAAAAATCAAGACCAAGAACAGGATAATGGCACCACCCTCCTCCCTTACATCAAAGGCACCACAGACAAAATTAGTAAAATTCTACACAAACATAATATAAAAACTTCATTTGTCACTAACCAAAAAATATCAAACATCCTAAGAAACCCAAAAGATAAAATCCAACTCGAAAACCAAGGAATCTATGAAATCCCTTGCAAAACATGTGCAGCCACATACATTGGACAAACTAATCGAAGAGTAAACGCACGCATTGCAGAACATAAGAATGCAGTCAAAAAAGAAGAAAAAACTTCCTCCCTTGTCCAGCACATTAAAAAAACAGGGCACGAAATTGACTTTGAAAAAACTAAATTACTTTCCAAAACAGAAAATGTTTACAGAAGAATAATTATGGAAGCCATAGAGATAGAAAAGCACCCCCTCAGCATGAACAAAAGAGATGACACGTCCCGCCTACTAGAGATTTGGAAACCAGCCTTAAACAAAAAAACATATCATAATCATCACCATGTCAATCCTTCAACTAAATCAAATCATTAAAACATAGTCACCCAATCTATTTGCTACATTCAAACCAAATCTCCACCCCCAACACCCCCAACACTATATATAAGGAACCAAAAGGACTTGACTATTACACCACATGGACCAAATGGTATAAATGGAAAATGCAAAATAACAGCAAGAGACGGATGGAAAAAGAAAAGAATATAAAGAATGATTGTGTATACAATGTGTATATATATATATATCAATGTGAATGTAAATATTGGGATGTCGATCTGCCTGAAAAAAATATTAAGATGTAAATAATAAAAAGTCAATAAAAGTTATGGCAAAAAAAAAAAGAGTTATCATGGGAGAGTCAAAAAAATTTAACAGAACTTTGAATAAAATTAAAAAGTACTTACAGACAATGCGAAAATGGAATAACCAAGATATGTTGGGACTTCTCTCCATCTAAAACAAAGAAACATCAAGTTTAAGGGCCTGGGGAATTCTGGGGGTTGAAGTCCACACCTCTTCAAGAGGCCAAAGTTGAGAAACACGGCTTCGCTATAGAAACTGGCTAATTTCCATTACAGTATTATGAAAAATTAAAAACTTGAGCGTAGCTCTTAATTGCCTTATGTTACTGCAGCAAAGCAATTTGAAGTCAATGTCTTTTGTTTCTCTTTGCATTCCCCCACTATCAACTTCCTTTTTCCTTTCCCAATTTCCCCAATATTTGCCTTTTTTTGTTCTCTTTGTATGTCATATTATAAATTAATAAAAATGACATGAATAATGGAGGGTTAGCCTTGCACAGCACTGGAAACAGAAATACGTACCAATTGAAAGCATTGTAATTAAGGAAAGTTTTTGAATGCGCAGAGCTAGACAAGATGACAATGGAATTAAACAAGGAGGAGGACTCGGAATTTTATAAACTTTGGAATGTATTTTATGACTGGTTAGGATAGAGGAAATAGAAGAAAGCTGTACATAGTGAACTTAAAACATATTAACTTACTAATAGCTACAGGAATATGTATACGTGATTTTATTATTAATAGATTTACTAAGTAAACATGATGCGTACTACCGAAGAAAAATTACAGAATTATAAGTACTATATAGATATAATATACATACATAATATATATAAGTTCAATATTTCCCGTCAATATTAAATGCTGTCAGATTACTCAATGTAGAGGTTAGTCAGTGTAGTTGTTGGTGTGCATTGCTGTCTGGATAGACAGCTCTGTTTTGTTTTGTGTGGTTATGTTTTGTCTTTTTTTCCTTTTGTTGTGTATGTTGCTGTTTTGATTTTGCCTTCTTGTAATGTTTTTAAACGTATATAAATTTAATAAAAATATTTTTAAAAAACAAAACAAAACCCTACGCAAATAGAGAAACACGATTTTTAAAGCAGAGAAGCAGGGGGGAAAAACCAGTTTTCCTTTCACCTGGTTTGTGTCTCGTGTTTGGTACACAACAAACTCGAGTACGGATCGTACTTACAAAGTCCACCCGGTCTTCAGCCAGCCAATGGAAGCACTTGAGGAAGAGGAGGAGGGTGAAGAGAGCCACAAAACGTGGACTGAAGTCATCCCTGAAGACGGTAAAGGCCAGGCACGTCTCGGTCACGGCATACCACGAGCGCTCAAGCAGGTGCTGGGTGTGAAAATTTATTTCTTTATTTATTTATTTATTAGATTTGTATGCCGCCCCTCTCCGTAGACTCGGGGCGGCTCACAACAATAACAAGAACAGTGTAAGAAGAAATCTAATACAGTGATACCTTGTCTTACAAACTTAATTGGTTTCGGGATGAGGTTCTTAAGGTGAAAAGTTTGTAAGACGAAATGATGTTTCCCATAGGAATCAATGGAAAAGCGATTAATGCGTGCAAGCCCAAAACTCACCCCTTTTGCCAGCCAAAGCGCCCGGTTTTGCGCTGCTGGGATTCCCCCGAGGCTCCCCTCCATGGGAAACCCCACCTCCGGACTTCCATTGCCAGCGAAGTGCCCGTTTTTGCGATGCTGGATTCCCCTGCTGGGATTCCCCTGCAGCATCACAAAAACACGGAAGTCCGGAGGTGGGGTATCCCATGGAGGGGAGCCTCAGGGGAATCCCAGCAGCGCAAAAACCGGTGCTTCGCCGGCAACAGAAGTCCAGAGGCGGGGCATCTCAGCGGCGGCGGTGGGTTTGTAAGGTGAAAATAGTTTGTAAGAAGAGGCAAAAAAATCTTAAACCCCGGGTTTGTATCTCGAAAAGTTTGTATGACGAGGCGTTTGTAAGACGAGGTATCACTGTAATTTAAAAACACTAAAAAACCCATTATTAAAAGCAAACAAACACACAAACATACCATGTATAAACTGTATAGGCCATGGGGATATGTGTCAGTTCCCCCATGCCTGACGGCAGAGATGGGTCTTAAGAACTTTACGAAAGGCAAGGAGGAAAAGATGGGATGTAAGATGCTGCTAACCCCAAACTGATATCTCCCCCTTTGCTGGTGTTATTCCTACAAAAGTATATCTCTGGGTATGCCCTGATGCCCCTCAAGCTGTATTGTAGTATTGCCAGAAATCCCAGTGAGCGTGGCTGCAAATTGTGAGTTTAACCCTTAAAACAGCGGTTCTCAACCTTTCTAATGCCGCAGCTAATACAGATCCTCATGTTGTGGTGAACCCCAACCATAAGTCTAGTGCCAATTCCAACAGAGCTTGAAGCTAATTGGCAGGAACATCAGAGGGACACCCCCTCTGTAAACGCCTGATGGGTCGGATGGTAAAAATACTGTATGTTCCAAGGCGCCAGAATAGAAGCTTTGCTTCCTAACACCTTGGGAAATTTGTCTTTTCCCACGGTCTTAGGCGACCCCTATGAAACGGTCGTTCGGCACCCCCAAAGGGGGTCCTGACCCCCAGGTTGAGAGCCACTGCGTTAAAATGACATTATAGAGCAGGGGTGTAAAACTTAACAGTTCAAATCCTAACCAAGGAGCTAAGAGCTGTAATGTCCGCATATATAGACCAGGGTTGTCAAACTCAATTTCATTGAGAGCCGCATCAAGGTTGCTTTTGACGTCAGGAGTTGGCTTGGCCAGGCTGGGTGTGGCCAACTCGACATCATTTGTGCTGGGGGTGGGTGTAGTGGCCCGTTTTCACGGGCGGAACAGTGGGCCAGCCCTTTGTTATTTTCAGGGCAGGCCCGCAGGCCAGATCCGGCCCCCGGCCCTTGAGTTTGACACCCCTTGTTATAATAATAATAATAATAATAATAATAATAATAATAATAATAATAATAACAACAACAACAACAACAACAACAACAGCAGCAGAATTGAGGAGAAGCAGCTAGAGAAATTAGTGAAATACGAAGATCTAAAAATCGAGCTGCAACGACTCTGGCATAAGCCCGTGAAAGTGGTCCCAGTGGTACTTGGCACGCTGGGCGCAGTGCCAAAGGATCTCAGCGGACATTTGAAAACCATCGGAATTGACAAAATCTCCATCTGTCAATTGCAAAAGGCCGCTTTACTGGGATGGGCAAACATAATTCGCCACTACATCACGCAGTCCTAGGTGCTTGGGAAGCGCCCGACTGGTGATGAAATACGAAATCCAGCATAGTGATCTCGTTTGCTGTGTTGTACTGACATAATAATAATAATAATAATAATAATTATTATTATTATTATTATTATTATTATTATTATTATTATTTAGATTTGTATGCCGCCCCTCTCCGAAGAGCAAGGCACATTAGAACTAGACATAAGGGCAGTTTTTCCCCACATGCCATCACTCTGCTAAACAATTAATTCCCACAATACTTTATCCTTTCCTTTCTCTTTTCCTTTCCGTTAGAAGGCAGAATTGCAGACTGAGTCTGCCTACTGACAGCAGTTCAATCCTGACCGACTCAAATTAAAAACCAGGACCCAGATTGCTGGGGACGTTAGGCTGACTTTGTAAACCGCTTGGAGAGGGTTATAAAGTACTATGAAGTGGTAGATAAGCCTAAGAGCTATTGATAGCATTTTTTTTTCTTTCTCTTCCTTTCTTCCTTCCTTTTCTTTTCTTCCTTCCTTCCTCCCTTCCCTTCCCTTCTTTCCTCCCTCCATCCCTCAGAATGCAGTACTGCAAGTTAACTCTGCCCATTGCCAGGAGTACAATCCTGATCGGCTCAAGTTTCATTCAGCCTTCCACCCTTCCGAGATTGGTAAAATGAGCACCCAGATTGTGGGGGGCCATAGGCTGACTCTGTAAACCACTTAGAGAGGGCTATCAAGCACTGTAAAGTGATATATAAGTCCAAATGTTATAGTTATTGCCAAATTTGGCGACTGGGTGGCTCAGAATGTTGAATTCCATTATTATTATTATTATTATTATTATTATTATTATTATTATTAATCAGATTTGTATGCCGCCCCTCTCCGCAGACTCAGGGCGGCTAACAACAATAAAAAGACAATGTAAACAAATCTAATATTAAAAATAATCTAAAAAACCCCAATTTAAAGAACCAATCATACATACAAACATACCATGTATAAATTCTATAAGCCTAGGGGGAAGGGAAAATTTCAATTCCCCCATGCCTGATGAAAATTTCAATTCCCCCATTAGCCAGCAGCTGGATCAAACAGGATTCTTCTTATATCCCTAAATATCTACTACTATCTCGCCTCTTTCCCCACCCGTTTCTTACAAGGTTTGTATATGAATCTGGTGGTTGTTGGGTTTTTTTTAACTGCTGTAAATGTAAATGTGAAACGCTTTTAATGTCTGTGCTTTTTTTAAAAAAATTCTCCTTCCAGGTGTCTGTTGAGAAGGGAAGTGAAACCTAAATAGTTTAACAGTTAAATAAATGGTTTTGACAAAGGAAATCCAGCCGAGTGAGAAATCATACGCTGAAGCAGTCAACCCCAGCTTAGTTTTTCTACGATTGAAAGTACAGTATACTCTTTGTTATTGTGGCTCCAAGCTTAAAGACTGGGCACCCAGAGATCCTGAGTACCGGGAATCCTCGACTTACGACCACAACTGAGTCAGAACTGTGGCTTAGCAAGATATTTGTTAAGTAAATTTGGCCCAATTTTCTGACTTTTCTTGCCCACGGTTCTCAAGTTCATTTTTTTTCCAGGGCTGTTGTAACTCTGAACAGCCACTAAACGAACTGTTGTAAGTAGAAGACTCCTGGATCCCTTAATTCTGCGGCTGGGTCTCTTTATAGCTCTCATTTTCCACAGTCAAAACAGTTCCAATCAAAATTAGCTCCAAATGAGTGTGTGTGTGTGTGTGTGTATCTGCATGTGTATGTGTGTGTGTGTGTTAATTACATAGAAACCTAGAAGATTGACGGCAGAAAAAGAGCTCATGGTCCATCTAGTCTGCCCTTATACTATTTCATCTTAGGATGGATATACGTTTACCCCAGGCATGTTTACATTCAGTGACTGTGGATTTACCAACCACGTCTGCTGGAAGTTTGTTCCAAGGATCTACTCTTTCAGTAAAATAATATTTTCTCACGTTGCTTTTGATCTTTCCCCCAACTAACTTCAGATTGTGTCCCCTTGTTCTTGTGTTCACTTTCCTATTAAAAACACTTCCCTCCTGGACCATGAGGTCTTTTTCTGCCGTCAGTCTTCTATGTTTCTATGTTTCTATGCGCCTCCTCCTCCTCACACCGATGTTAACGCTTCCATGCTCCGGCAAACGACTCACCTCCATTTCTGCCGCTCGGAGTTGTCCGAAAAATACTTTGCCCATGAATTTGCCTAGCAGGAACACCAAGACGAAAGCCTGGATGTACAGGACCTGACATCGCAAGAGAACAAAAGGGGAAGGGAAAAAAAGTGGTTTAGATTAGTTCTAGGCTGCATCAACAGAGGGATAGAATCAAGATCAGGCGAAGTGTGGATACCACTTTATAAGGCCTTGGTAAGGCCACGCTTGAAGTACTGGATTCAGTTTTGGTCACCACGATGCAAACAGGATATTGAGACTCTAGAAAAAGTGCAGAGAAGAGCGACAAAGATGACTAGGGGACTGGAGGTTAAAAGATATGGAAAAACAGCTGCAAGAACTGGCCATGGCTCCTTTAATGAAAAGAAGGACCAGGGGAGACGTGATAGCAGTGTTCCAATATCTCAGGGGTTGCCCCAAAGAAGGAGTCAAGCTATTCTCCAAAGCACCTGAGGGTAGAACAAGAAGCAATGGGTGGAAACTAAATAACGAGAGAAGCAACTTAGAACTAAGGAGAAATTTCCTGAAAGTTAGAACAATGAATCGGTGGAACCGCTTGCCTCCAGAAGTTGGAAATGCTCCAACACTGGAAGTTTTTAAGAAGATGTTGGATAACCATTTTGTCTGAAGCGGCGTAGGGTTTCCTGCCTAAGTAGGGGGTTGGACTAGAAGACCTCCAAGGTCCCTTCCAACACTGTTATTATTTTCTATTCCAGGGGCGGGGAACGATGGCTCTTTTATGACTAATGGACTTCAACTCCCAGAATTCCTGAGCTAGCATGATTGGCTCTGGAATTCTGGGAGTTGAAGTCCACAAGTGAAAGCTTCTTGTTTTCAGTGACTGGCTCTGGAATTCTGGGAGTTGAAGTCCACAAGTGAGAGCTTCTTGTTTTCAGTGGCTGAAAAAGCCAGGTATCCTATCAACAGCAGTTGATTCCACAGGGTCGGAGCCACCACAGAGAAGGCTCTTCCCCAAGGTCCCAGCAACCGACATTGCTTGGCGGACAGGACCTGGAGAAGTCCGACTCTGTGGGCCCTTACTGGCCATAATGAAGTCAGAGACGGTCCCGTATATAAGTTTAAGAGCTATTGCCCCTCCCGGGACCGACTGGCAAAGGGGAAGACTCACCGCCATGCTGGGACTCGACTTGGTAAGGTACACCACGGTGGGGTAGAACTGGTGCTTCAGGTAATAGGCGTGAGCGATGACGGCGGAGGTTAAGGCCAGGCTTGCCGCCATCATGATGGCGGTCCGGAACATCTCCCCGACGTCCGGCGCACTGCAAGGAAGAAGACAGGAGCTACAATGATGGACACGCTTGAATTGACACTCTCGTCGGGCGAGGGAAAGATAAAAACAGAGCCGGCGGCTCAATTTGCATGGCCACATCTCACTGCACCCAAGTTGCTATTCTCAGCCACTGACGGGACGGCGTCGTTATTGTACAAGCACGTCTTGCTGGAGCAATGATTTTATTTATTTTTTAAAGGTTTTTATTATATTACAAAGGCTAAAAAGGAAGAGCAAACATATCTTGCTTTACATCACTGTTTCAACATATACTTATAATTATATAGAAACATAGAAGACTGACGGCAGAAAAAGACCTCATGGTCCATCTAGTCTTCCATTATACTATTTCCTGTGTTTTATCTTAGGATGGATATATGTTTATCCCAGGCATGTTTAAATTCAGTCCCTGTGGATTGACCAGCCACGTCTGCTGGAAGTTTGTTCCAAGGATCTACTACACTTTCAGTGAAATAATATTTCCTCACGTTGCTTTTGATCTTTCCCCCAACTAACTTCAGATTGTGCCCCCTTGTTCGCGGGTTCACTTTCCTATTAAAAACACTTCCCACCTGAACCTTATTTAACCCTTTAACATATTTAAATGTTTCGATCATGTTCCCCTCTTTTCCTTCTGTCCTCCAGACTATACAGATTGAGTTCATGAAGTCTTTCCTGATACGTTTTACACTTAAGACCTTCCACCATTCTTGTAGCCTGTCTTTGGACCCGTTCAATTTTGTCAATATCTTTTTGTAGGTGAGGTCTCCAGAACTGGATACAGTACTCCAAATGGGGTCTCCCCAGCGCTCTATATAAGGGGATCACAATCTCCCTCTTCCTGCTTGTTATACCTCTAGCTATGCAGCCAAGCATCCTACTTGCTTTTCCTACCGCCCGACCACACTGCTCACCCATTTTGAGACTGTCAGAAATCACTACCCCTAAATCCTTCTCTTCTGAAGTTTTTGCTAACACAGAACTGCCAATGCAATACTCAGATTGAGGATTCCTTTTCCCCAAGTGCATTATTTTACATTTGGAAACATTAAACTGCAGTTTCCATTGCTTTGACCATTTATCTAGTAAAGCTAAATCATTTACCATATTACAGACCCCTCCAGGAATATCAACCCTATTGCACACTTTAGAGTCATCGGCAAATAGGCAAACCTTCCCGACCAAACCCTCCACTATGTCACTCACAAACATATTAAAAAGAATAGGACCCAGAACAGACCCTTGTGGCACACCGCTTGTAACCTGTCTCTGATATAATCATTGTGCTTATCTTCTTAATTGTTTTGTACAGATATTCCATGTCATTTCAAAGCGAAAAGATTGTTATATCAACATTAAGAATAAATTCTAAACTTTCTACCTAAATACTTTGTACATTCTTGCCCTTCATTCGCCCATACCCCCCCCATTGAACTGTTTTGTAACAGTTCCAAATTTCTTAAATTGTTGGTATGCGGCATATGGCGGCCGCGGTTTTTAAAGGTTTTATTCTGTCATACACTTTATCTAAGGTCAGTTTGGATTGAGTTTAGTACCGAATTAATTGAAGATTTTCAGAATCTAGTATTTGTTCACTATCATTGTTATTTTCATGTATCATCTTGTTTTAATTTTAATTTTTTGTCTTTTTTTCTTGTTGTCACCCATTCATAAAAATTTCCCCAAATTTCGTAGTATTTTGAGTCTTCTTTGTTTTTGAGTTTTTGGGTAAGTCTGCCCATTTCTGCACAATCATATATTTTCTGGAGCAATGATTTTATTCTATTTTTTAATTTATTTTTATTCAATATCAATATCAATCAATATCAACTTTATCTGATTAGTCAATCGACCATATCAAAGCGAGGAAAAGGACCACATCGGTCGTCATAAAACTGTGACTGGTTAAAATGCAATAAAATTGGCTAAAATAGAGGGAATTTGAATAAATAATAAGTTAAAATGCAGCATAATAGGCTAAAATTGAGTAGTAAAACATGAGAATATAACTCGTGCAAAGGACTATATTAAACAAATCTAAGATACTGATATAAAATATTCTTCAGTGAGTTCATCTCCTTTGCATGCCACCCCAATATGTTCTATAAAACGTATTCTCATCTGAACAGCCCTGACTATAAACTTAGCGGTTCTAGAAACTACATATATATTTGTACCCTGAAGAAAATATGATAACTGTTTATTACAGTCCCAGTGTATGATTTTGTCAAGTAGGGGCTGTAAATACTGAGGTCTTACTGAGGAGTATTTATTTTTTTATTGGATTTGTATGCCACCCCTCTCCGAGGACTCAGGGCGGCTCAAAACATATCGAAAGTACATATACATCTCAGAAATCCAATTAATATGCCGAAAAGAACTTTAAAACTCCAATATAATTTTAAAAGACATTCATCACCATTCACTCCATAAATACCCTAAGGCACTCACTCGTTGGTCCGGGGTCTAGTTATCTAATGGCCCCAGGCCTGGCAGCATCAATAGGTCTTTAAACTTTTTCGGAAGGCGAGGAGGGTGGAGGAGCTGATTCCAGAGGGCCGGGGCCCCCACAGAGAAGGCTCTTCCCCTGGGCCCCACCAGCGTCCCTCGCCTATGGAAAATGAGGGTCTGTTGTGGCAACCAAACCCAAACCTACTTTTCCTGGTATCCGATCAACTGCAAAAGTGGTTGTTAGAATGAACATTTTTCCCCCCCTGGGTGAACCATTTCTATGGTTGTCATTGCAAACTGCAGCAATAACAATAGCCGAACGCAGAGAAAGAAGCAGGGATTTATTTATTCTTTCTTTCATTCATTCATCATTCATTCGTTAGAAACATAGAAGATCGACAGCAGAAAAAGACCTCCTGGTCCATCTAGTCTGCCCTTATACTATTTCCTGTATTTTATCTTAGGATGGATATTATGTTTATCCCAGGCAAGTTTAAATTCAGTTCCTGTGGATTGACCAACCATGTCTGCTGGAAGTTTGTTCCAAGCATCTACTACTCTTTCAGTCAAATAATATTTTCTCACGTGGCTTCTGATCTTTCCCCCAACTAACCTCAGATTGTGCTCCCTTGTTCTTGTGTTCACCTTCCTATTAAAAACACTTCCCTCCTGAACCTTATTTAACCCTTTCACATATTTAAATGTTTCGATCGTGTCCCCCCTTTTCCTTCTGTCCTCCAGACTATACAGATTGAGTTCATTCAATCTTTCCTGATAAGTTTTATGCTTCAGACCTTCCACCATTTTTTTGTATCCTGAAATCATTGATTCGAATTCTATGCTGCCCTTCTCCTGGGACTCAGGGCTGCTTACAATATATCAGAAACCTAAATAAAATTACGTTCTTAAAAAACCCACAGTTAAAAATTAGACAAACAGATCCATATGTCATACATCCTACATTGTTTCATTGGGCAGGGCAAAATATCAAAGTTTCAACAGTCCCAAGCCTGCTGGCAGAGGTGGGTCTTCAGAGCTTTAGAGAAGGCAGGGAGAGTGGGGGCAGTATGGAGCTCATTCCAGAGGGCCGGGGCAGCCACAGAGAAGGCTCTGCCCCTAGGCCCCGCCAGGCGACACTGTCTGGCAGACGGGACATGGAGAAGGCCAACTCTGTGGGATCTGACCGGCCGCTAGAATATACAGTGTTCCCTCGATTTTCGTGGGTTCGAACTTCGCGGAAAGTCTATACCACGGCTTTTCAAAAATATTAATTAAAAAAAATACTTTGCGGGTTTTTTCCCTATACCACGGTTTTTCCCATCCGATGACGTCATATTTAATTGCCAAACATTCGTCTGCCTTTAATAAATATTTTTTTAAATAAACTTTAATAAATAAACATGGTGAGTAATAATCTAAGTGGTTGCTAAGGGAATGGGAAATTGCAATTTAGGGGCTTAAAGTGTTAAGGAAAGGCTTGTGATACTGTTCATAGCCAAAAATAGTGTACTGTATTTACTTCCGCATCTCTACTTCGCGGAAATTCGACTTTTGCGGGCGGTCTTGGAACGCATCCCCCGCGAAAATCGAGGGAACACAGAAGACAATCCCATAAGTAATCATGCCATGTAGAGATTTATAGATAGCCAACACTGTGAATTGTGTTCCGAGACTAATCAGTGCAGCAGGCGAATTAAATTAAATTAAAGCAGCCTCTTTAAAGCAGCCTCTTTAAAGCAGACTGAATTTACTACCAACAGCTATGGGGAGGTGACGCTACTGTTCAAAATCCACGAATCTTAAATCTTGCTCATAAAACCACAGTAAATATATACCGCTCAAAAAAAATAAAGGGAACACTTAAACAACAGAATATAACTCCAAGTAAATCAAACTTCTGTGAAATCAAACTGTCCACTTAGGAAGCAACACTGATTGACAATCAATTTCATTTTGTTTTCAGCATATTCAATTTTGTACAGAACAAACTATTCAATGAGAATATTTCATTCATTCAGATCTAGGATGGGTTCTTTGAGTGTTCCCTTTATTTTTTTGAGCAGTGTATATGACCTACATGTGGCCAAAGTTTTTCTGTTTAAAATTATAGAAACGACCATGGGAAGAAAAAGGTACGGGTTTAAAAACCCTGAAGTCTAAATCTTGCTCATTATGTACAATACTATTTCAAAGTTTATCTTAAAAGCCACAGGAAGTTAAGTCAGACAGGAATATAATGTATGACTAGCAACACAATTTTAAATGTTTAAACATTTAAAGAGCCAGGGTGGCGCAGCGGTTAGGGTGCAGCGCTGCAGGCTACATCAATTAACTGCTAGCTGTAGTTCAGCAGTTCAAATCCCACCACCGGCTCAAGGTTGACTCAGCCTTACATCCTTCCGAGGTGGGTCAAATGAGGACCCAGTTTGTTGGGGGCAAGAGGCTGACTGTAAACTGCTTAGGGAGGGCTGTAAAAGCACTGTGAAGTGGTATTCACATTGATCCCACCAATGTCGCTTGGCGGGACCCAGAGGAAGAGCCTTCTCTGTGGCAGCCCCGACCCTCTGGAACCAACTTCCCCCAGAGATTACAATTGCCCCCACCCTCCTTGCCTTTCGTAAGCTGCTTAAAACCCACCTCTGCCGCCAGGCATGGGGGAACTAAGATACACTTTCCCCCTAGGCCTTCACAATTTTATGTATGGTATGTTTATATGTATGATTGGTCTTTATATAATGGGTTTTTAACTGCTTTCTTAGTGTTGGATTTTGTTGTACTGTTTTACTGCTGTTGTTAGCCGCCCCGAGTCTGCGGAGAGGGGTGGCATACAAATCCAATAAATAATAATAAATTTTTTTTATTTATTTATTTATTTATTTATTTATTTATTTATTTATTTATTTATTTATTTATTTATTTATTTATTTATTTATTTATTTATTTATTAGATTTGTATGCCGCCCCTCTCTGTAGACTCGGGGCAGCTTACAGCAATAATAAAAACAATGTATAACAAATCTAATATTTAAAATATCTAAAAAACCCTTATTTAAAAAGCAAAGACATACACACAAACATACCATGCATAAACTATATAGGCCTGGGGGAGATGTCTCAATTCCCCCATGCTGGTATATAAGTCTAAATGCTAAAACAAACATCCACAATCATTCCATCGCAATCATACATTCAGCCGGAGCAAGATGGAGGGAGTTGATTCCAAAGGGCCGGGGCTGCCACAGAGAAGGCTCTACCCCTAGGTCCCACCATCCAGCATTGCTTAGCTGACAGGACCTGGAGCAGGCCATCTCTGTGGGACCTGATTAGCCACTGGGATGCATGAGGGAGAAGAGGCACACACCTATTAAGAAGGTTCTTTGCCCAAGAGCTTAGAAATTCATATGACTGGAGATTCAACAAGTCATCTCAGTCTCCCACCACATCAGCCTCCCAAAATTTGCTATCACAAACAAGCAAAAATATTTATTTATTCATTTATTCATTTATTCAATCATTCATTCATTCATTTATTTATTGGATTTGTATGCCGCCCCTCTCCATGGACTCGGGGCGGCTAACAACGGTGATAAAAACAGCATGTAACAATCCAATACTAAAACAAGTAAAAAACCCTTATTATAAAACCAAACATACATACAAACACACCATGCGTAAATTGTAAAGGCCTAGGGGGAAAGAGTATCTCAGTTCCCCCATGCCTGGCGGCAGAGGTGGGTTTTAAGGAGCTTACGAAAGGCGAGGAGGGTGGGGGCAATTCTAATCTCTGGGGGGAGCTGGTTCCAGAGGGCCGGGGCCGCCACAGAGAAGGCTCTTCCCCTGGGTCCCACCAAGCGACATTGTTTACTTGACGGGACTCGGAGAAGGCCCACTCTGTGGGATCTAACTGGTCGCTGGGATTCGTGCAGCAGAAGGCAGTCCGGGAGACAATCTGGCCCGGTGCCATGAAGGATTAAATATGTCGGTTAAAACCCGGGTTTGTTTTATAAACCCACCAGACCACTATGGGTTCAGAATTCACAGCTGTGGAATTTGGGGAGTTGGAAGTCTATGCATCTTAAAGCTGCTGGGAAACGCTACACTATAGTGAGATGTGGGACATCCTGTTTTCCTACTTTCCAATGGGCCAAGGAGTCATAAAACAAGATACGGTGCATTCACAGGTCTCTGCAGCAAGCCATAAGCTTTGTGACAGGTTGTTCCATGAACAAGAAGAAAAAGGTAAAATGCAAGCGGCCCTTCCTGTCAAACCAGCACAGAATAATGAGCTGTAATGTGAAACTCAAAAGATATGCTGTATTTTTCAGAGTATAAGACGCACCTTAATTTGAGGGGAGTAAAATTCCCAGCAAGTAGTACAGGTGAAATACAATGTTTGCTGTATATTTCTATGCAGGTGTGCCTGACCCATAGAAATAGCAAAGAATTGGAGAAATGTACATTATGGCAGCATTGCTGCCAACCTGCCTTCCACTGAGGACCTGCATACTGCACGAGTCAAAAAGAGGGCGGTGAAAATATTTACTGACCCCTGTCATCCTGGACACAAACTATTTCAACTCCTACCCTCCAAACGTCGCTATAGAGCACTGCACACCAAGAGAACTAGACACAAGAACAGTTTTTTCCCCGAAGGCCATCACTCTACTAAACAAATAATTCCCTCAACACTGTCAAACTTTTTACTAAGTCTGCGCTTCTATTTCTACTAGGTTTTTCTCATCATTCCTACCATCCATTTCCTCTAGGAATCTCCTGAGAGGAAACAGGGCTGGAAAAAAGCAGGAAGAAGCCTCCGTGGGGCCTCTCTAGGAATCTCCTAGGAGGAAACAGGGGCAAAAAAGGCAAGGAGAAGCCTCTATGGTCTCTCTAGGAATCTCCTGGGAGGAAACAGGGCCTCCACCCTCCCTGTAGTTTCCCCAATCGCACCCATTATTTGCTTTTACATTGATTCCTGTGGGAAAAATTGCTTCTTCTTATAAACTTTTCTACGCTCACAACAAGTAAAACAGTCACAACAATCCAATTAATTAAAATATTTAACGATTTAAGAAAACCCCATGTAATAGCAAACACACACACAAACATACCATATATAAATTTAACGTGCCCAGGGGAGATGTTTAGTTTCCCCATGCCTGATATGGGGAATGCCTGATATGGGGAATAGATATGTTTAATGCTAGGGAATGTGCTTCAGCTACACACACACACAGGAGCCCTATAAATAAGCACAAGCAGTTTAATTCAGGGATACGTATACTGTCTATTTTTAAGAGAGGCACAGTTATCGTCCCTTCACCGTGCAACATGCATAAGAGCACCTTGACTTACAACCTTTCGCTGAGTGACTGTTCAAAGATACAACAGCACTGCCAAAAGGGTCATTCTTTGTCAAATGGACCAGGTGAAATTGAAGCCTTATTTGAAAAGAAACCATCACAAAAACAACATATATGTTAGGGGGAAATGTGCTCTTTCTAATGAATCATCTAAAGATGATTGAAGGTGAGAAAACAGAAAGCAATAGAAAAAACACCTGCTTTTTCTAATGAAGATGATTGAAGGTGAGGAAACAGAGCTCACCTCCAATCATCTCCATTTTTATTTTATTAGAAAGAGCATTTCCCCCCCTATCATATACGTTGTTTTTGTGATGGTTTCTTTTCAAATAAGGCTGCAGAAATCAGTCAAGTGGACACCTGGTCCACTTGACAAAGAATGACCCAAAAGGGAGTTATGATGACCATTTTTCACACTTACAATCGTCGCAGCATCCCCTGTGGACACGTGACCAAAATACAAATGTTTGGCATGTGTTTTTGATGGTCGCCGTGCCCCCTTTGTGCGACCTTCTGACAAGCAATGGGGAAGCCGAGCTCACTCAACAACCATGTTACCAGTTTAACAACCGCAGTCATTCGGCATTCCTCCCTACCAACAGAGATTGATCTTTACTGGAAAACAGCTGGAAGATGGCTGCACCTCCAACTACAACATCCAGGAGGAGTCCACCCTCCAAGTTGCCCTGCGTCTGAGGGGTGTTTTTTAAAATTTCTGCTTGTTTACAACTCTCGAAATAAAACTGCACTTTGTTTCAATAAAGCTGTTGGGATTCCCAAAAAACAAAGCAAAAAAGCCCCACCTAGTCCTCGACTTACAACAGTTCATTTAGTGACTGTTACAACAGCTCTGAAAAAAGTGTATTTTAACCGTTTTTCATACTTATGATTACTGCAGCATTTCTCAGGTCACGTGATCAAAATTCAAAGCTTGGCAACAGGCTATATATTTATTAACAGCTGTCATGTCCTGGGAGTCACGTGACCCACTTTTGCCACCTTCTGGCAAACAAAGGCAATGGGGAAGCCAGATTCATTTAACAACCGTGTTGTTAACTGAACAATTGCAGCGATCCGCTTCATTGTCATTACAACAATAGTCATAAAATGGGCATTGAAATAACCGGCTTAACAACAAAATATTTGGGCTCAATAGAGAACTACCTGTACTTGGAACTGTTTCTGCTCTACTTTTCTATATTATCACTCATTCCACAGGATTTATTATGTGCGAACTAATAATTATTCCACCAGTTGCTGCTTATAGCAACGCCAGCTGGATTCTTATCAGTGTAGCCAAAACACAAGTCTCTAAGAAAAGAGAAAGAGATCACTTCACCCAAAACAGCAAACCCCAGCTTTGCAACATAGGCTACGTATCACTGAATAACTTTCCTGCACCTGCTTTGCCTGGCACATAGTTCCACATATATGTGTCTCTGTAGGAACAAATCATCTAAGGCAGTGGTTCCCAACCTTGGCAACTTGAAGATATCTGGACTTCAACTCCCAGAATTCCCCAGCCAGCATTCACTGGCTGGGGAATTCTGGGAGTTGAAGTCCAAATATTTTTTTTTATTTTTATATTTTTTTATTGGATTTGTATGCCACCCCTCTCCGTAGACTCGGGGCAGCTAACAACAGTGATAAAAAACAGCATGTAACAATCCAATACTAAAACAACTAAAAAACCCTTATTATAAAACCAAACATACATACAAACACACCATGCATAAATTGTAAAGGCCTAGGGGGAAAGAATATCTCAGTTCCCCCATGCCTGACGGCAGAGGTGGGTTTTAAGAAGCTTACGAAAGGCGAGGAGTTGCCTCTTCAAGTTGCCAAGGTTGGGAAACACTTATCTAAGGAATGCAATTGAAGCTAGGGAGAAAAGGAAGGAAAGCCTACAGATGTAACACTGCAATTCTCAAACTGATGAGAGATATATAAACAATACCCAGTTTATTTATATACACACACACACATTTTAAAATTCTGAATTCTGCGTATATTACACTTCGCAGTAACAATGCAGTATCCATTGGAATTGGGCAATTAATAATGACTAAAAATAATGGGTTCGGTTGCACCATGAGAAGAAACACTTTTGGATTTGAGCAGGTGCTGAAGACCATGACAGCCCCTCAGAAAAACCGAATTAGGAATGAGGGTTCTCACAGGGCCCAATGAATTATGGAGAAGGGGGTGTAGGGAATGGAGTATCTGGGAGAGTGGAACACCTGGCTGGCACTTCCTCGCTGTAGAAAGGAATACCTGGGAATAGGGGTGTACCTGGCTGGCTTGCATTTCCTAGCTGCAGAAATGGTACCTAGGATTGGGGGCCAATCTGATTTCCTGGGACTTCCTAGCTGCAGAAATAGTACCTAGGAATGGGGGCGTATCAGACTGCCTCGCACTTCCTAGCTGCAGAAATGGTAACTAGGAATGAGGGGCTTATCTGGCTGGCTGGCACTTCGTAGCTGCAGAAATGGTAACTAGGAATGGGGGCTTACATGGCTGACTGGCATTTCCTAGCTTTAGAAATGATGTCAGGAATGGGGTGGGTGGGTATCTGGCTGGCTGGCACTTCCTACCCATAGAAATGGTACCTAGGAATGGGGACCTACCTGGCTGGCTGGCACTTCCTAGCTTTAGAAATGACATGTAGTAATGGGGGACTTATCTGACCGTCTGGCACTTCCTAGCCACAGAAATGGTCCCTAGAAATGGAAGCCTACCAGCTGGCTAGCAATAGAAATGTTACCTAGGAATGAGGGGCTTATCTGGATGACTGGCACTTCCTAGTCATAGAAATGGGGGCATACTTGGCTGGCTCGTACTTCCCAGCTGTAGAAATTATACCTGGGGACAGTGTTCCCTCTAATTTTTTGGGGGGGTGGGCGGAAAAGTATAGTGTCTGAGCGACAGTCCCTTCGGGACTGGGCGGCACAGAAATAATAAATAAATAAATAAATAAATAAATAAATAAATAAATGAATGAATGAATGAATGAATGAATGAATCAATCAACAAACAAACAAACAAACAAACAAACAAAAAACCCACCCTGTTTTGCCTCAGAGAATTTCAAAATAAAATACTGTACTGTGTGTCTATAACAGTGAGCTCATAATAGGACAACTCTATCAATATCAAAATGCCACTTAAATAGTTGAGCTAGTTTCAAACTAGATTTTGATTTTCTTTCTCTCTTCCTTACTCCCATTCTTTTTCTTTCTCTTTTCCTTCCTCTCTTTTTTCTATCTGTTTCTCTCTCTTCCTCTCTTCCTCTCTCTCTCCTTCCCTCTCACTCTTTCCCTCTCGGCTTCTGGGCAGGTTTGGAAAACTCTGAGTTGATGATGATTTTTAAGTGAGCGATTGCTCACTGCTCAGCTTAGAGGGAGCTATGCCTGGGGAGGGGTGTATCTAGCTTCCTGGCACTTCCTAGCTGCAGAAATGTTACCTTGGAATGGAGGGCGGGGCTTCTCTGACTGGCTGGCACAACCTAGCTGCAGAAATGGTTCCTAGGAATGAGGGGCTTATCTAGCTGGCTGACACTTTCTAGCTGCAAAATAACAAGGCTGCTCGTAGCAGACACTATGAAGATTATACACCCATTATTACCTATCTCAATTATTACCTACTCGTAGGTTTTGGGGGTTCCATAATGGAAGGAGGGAGGACAGCTGAAACCTCGGCCCCCACAGCCATAACAGTCGCTGAGGAGGGTCCTCAGGGGCGGCCAGAGCCAGGCCCGCCTCCCCTTCCCCGCTGACAACCGCGGCCCCCCACTCACCCAGCCTCGGAAGACTCTGCGCCCCCTCAGCCTGAACCACCAACTCTTCTCCTCTACTCAACCGGAAGTCCCGACGCTTAGAAGACACCTCACTTCCGTCCGGGACGTACCAAGCGCGTTCCGTCGACCCCTTTAAAATATTTCCCCCCTCTCTTTCTCTCCCGCTTTTTCCCTTCTTTCTTTGGATTGTCCTGGAAGCGTCTCAGAAGGATGGTTTCTAACAAAATCCTTTTGAACTCCTCTCAGGTCCTTGACCTTCTCTTCGCCTTTTCCACCCCTCTCTAGAGCTTGCTAATGGTACGGCCCATACAGGCTCCTGAGGTGTTGTCGTCCCCAGCTGGACAGAGGGGGGGAAAATAGGGTCCCGTGGCTCCCACTGATTGGCCCAAAGTCAGGCCTTTCCTCCAATGGGAAAATGGTTGCCGAGTTAGGGAGATTGGAACAGGAATAACTGTTGCTAGGCGAAGAAGACCGGCTGGGAAGGTAGCAGAGAGAAGGCTGGAGGTTCTGGGTTCGAATGCACACGGGGATCTTGCGCGTGCGCCGATACGTCATTCTGTCTGCGGCTTAATTTTACGATGAAGGAGAAACGTTACTCAGGAGGGAGGCGGGGCCGGTCACACACACACACACACACACACACACACAAATGCAACCCTGTGTATTAGTCGGCACTGATTTCCATCTTCGTCGTTGTGTTTATATCCATTTGCATTGCATTCTACAACATAGAAGCATAAAGGCTGGAAGGGACCTTGGCAGTTCCTCGTATTGTGGTGACCCCCAACCATAAGTCGAGCACCAATTCTCCCAACAAAGCTTTAAGATGATTGGCAGGAAGCTCTGCTAAACAAATAATTCCCTGAATGCTTTTCAAACTACAGTCTGCACTACTATTACTGCTAGTTTTTCCCCTCATCATTTCTATCACCCGTTTCCTCCCACTTATGACTGTAACTTGTTGCTTGAATCATTTAGATTTTTATTAAAATTATTTCTTCATTGCTTATTTGACCCCTGTGACAATCATTAAGTGTTGTACCTCATAATTCTTGACAAATGTATATTTTCTTTTATGTACACTGAGAGCATCTGCACCAAAGACAAACTCCCTGTGTATCCAATCACACTTGGTCAATAAAGAATTCTATTCTATTCTATTCTATTCTAGTTTTGAGAACCAGCAATCCAAGGGGTACACTGTTTAAAAATGATAGCTTTGCCATCTGATGATTATGGTTGCAGGGTAGCCCAAAAACATAGGAAAAGCATCACATTATTATAAAGTGGTATTTATTTATTTTATTTTATTTATTCATTTGTCCAATAACAATACATATTGAAGAGAATAGACATGTAGTAATATATATATATATATATATATATATATATATATATATACTGTATATTACTCCGAGTCTACGGAGAGGGGTGGCATACAAATCTAATAAAATAAATAAATAAAATAAATAAATATAAAGAAAAGGATAGAAGAAAAGATATAAAAATAGAGAAGAGATATGAAAGGAAGACAAGATATAGGAGATATAGGAGAGACAATTGGACAGGGCACGAAAGGCACACTGGTGCACTTATGCACGCCCCTTAGTGACTTCTTAGGAACCTGGAGAGGTCAACCGTGGATAGTCTAAGGGAAAAATGTTGGGGGTTAGGGGTTGACACTACCGAGTCCGGTAATGAGTTCCACGCTTCGACAACTCGATTGCTAAAGTCATATTTTTTACAGTAAAGTTTGGAGCGGTTAATATTAAGTTTGAACTTGTTGCATGCTCTTGTGTTGTTGTGGTTGAAGCTGAAGTAGTCATTGACAGGCAGGACGTTGCAGCATATGATCTTGTGGGCAATACTTAGATTGTGTTTTAGGCCAGTTTTTCCCAACCTTGGGAACTTGAAGATATCTGGACTTCAACTCCCAGAATTCCCCAGACAGCATTCGCTGGCTGGGGAATTCTGGGAGTTGAAGTCTAAATATCCTCAAGTTGCCAAGGTTGGGAAACACTGTTTTAGGCGTCGTAGTTCTAAGCTTTCTAGACCCAGGATTGTTAGTCTATTTTCGTAGGGAAGAGTTAGTCTATTTCGAGTGGAGGAGTGAAGGGCTCTTCTGGTGAAGTATCTTTGGACATTTTATATAAGTTTAAAGGTTATTAAATGTACAAAGCACTCCCGCCTTGGCAAGTAAACATCTCTTAAAGCGAAGCACAATTTGACGTTTAAAAAAACAACTTTTTTTTAACTCTCAGCAAAGCAGTAGCTACGTTTGCAACGCTTGATTGGCAGCTCGTCCGAAACACAGGGAGGGACGGACGGACGGACGAAGGGAGACTTATGCCAATTATCCCCGCCTTCTCTCAGCGTGGATTGGTGCAGCCGGAGAGGCAGCCGAGACTATAAACTGTGGCGCTGAGAAGTGGGCGAGGCTACCGGTGCTGTTGGAGCCGCCCACTTTGCTTTTGTTCTTTGGCTGCTTGTCGCTGTGCTCAGGTGGGGGGGGGGTGAAGGGGGGGAGGGCTGTAAAAAGGGCGGGAAATTTTTGGCGGGAAACGGCTTGGTGGGGAATGATGAGGAGAAGTGTAGCCATTTTTCCTCCCTCTTCTTTTGGTGTTTTTCACGCTCACCATAGAGACTGCTATTAATCATTGGGTTTTGCGTGAAAAATCCCTGGTTGAGTACGCCCACTCCGATTTGAGGGTGTGTGTTTGTGTGTGCCCAATTGAAGCTCAATTTCACCCAGAAAACAGCAAAATAAGACATCTTGGGGGGGGGGGGGGGGTGTTTCCTCTCTGCAGTTCGTCAGGATAGCAACAAAAGCAGTCCCCAAAGGATATGTGCCTGCTGTGGTTTTATTCAAAAGAGGAAGAAATGATTTTTTATATATAATTAGGAATGCAAGTGTTGCAAAACAATATTTCCCATTTGTAGGTTATTATTTTTTTAAGTGACTAGTCCATAAAAAAATATGGGGCAGGTTTGAAGATTGGGAGACAATCCCAATCCTGACAGGTTTAGTGTTTGGAAATAGTGTGAAAATGTATTTTTAAAATGTCTATCTCCATGCAATATTTTAATTCCTTCCTGCTGGTGTTAGAAATCACAATGTGTTAAGTAAAATGTAAATCTTAATTGGGAATAATTTCAGAGGAGCTCCGCTTAGGCCCATTTAACCACAAGCATAAAGCACCATTTTTTTTGTAGCAAACTATTTGCTGTATTTTATGGGAAGATCCTATCCCTTCCATAAGAGATCCTGCTTGTATTATAATTTTCATGATTAAAAAATATCTAACAGCTACAGGCAAAGTTATGAATCTGTTCTCTTTATTTCCATGATAAGAGCTACAATCAGATGGGATTTTAAAGCTTATAATTCAAAACAGACTCGGAGCTGTTTTTGAATATTATATTGTCCATGTACACTGAGTTATGAAATAGGAATAACACTCCTCTTTCCTAGATAATATATAATTAGATTAGCCCACAAATTTAACCATTGTTTGTGATTGTGGTTTGTAGCCTAGAATGTTTGTTAAAGCCTGTTGAATAATTTATACCAGAATTGGGGCAAATCGTTGCTTAGTGCAGTGTGTCCTATTGCTTTGTTTAAATTTCTATACTGTCCATTTTACTTAAGTATCAGGAATTTACCAAAAATATATATACACACAACCTACAAGGCTCTCCTTCTCTACTTTTGGGCAAAAATGGATGATAGGGTTAATTCAGCACTAATATTAAACTGTGGTTGTACTAATTCAGAATAGCTGCAACATTGGTTCTCCTTAAATAAGCTATCTTAAACGAAGTGTTGCTTTTATTGCAGACAGAAAATTAGCCACTGACCCCTAAAGATACAGTCAATGAAATGAGTACTGTAATTTAAAAAAACCTACTGTATCCCCTAAGAGCAAGAACTATTAGCAATCATTTGTGGGCAAACAAACACATAATGAAGCAAAATGTTGCTACTGCTAGAGAAAAAAATTTATCTTGTTTATTAAACAGCACAGATAAAAGCTATTGAGCTGTCCCAGAAATCTAAATAAAACGTAACCAACTGGGGACAAATGTCCCTATAGAGCTGGCAATAGAGAAGTATAGGCGCTGTAGTTGCTAATAGTTTTTGTTGTTAGGGGACAGTTTTATATTGCTCATTTTATTCATTGCATTTTTATTGGTTAAAGACTAAAATATAACTTTGTCTTTTATTACATTTTAGTATACTGTAGAGTTCTGTTTTTACCCACCCGATGCTTGGGTATATGGTATATATGGTATAATTGCATTTTTTCAGCAATATATACATTTTTGTTAAGCAAATAGTTGCTATTATGTAGGTGGCTAGTTTGAGACTTTCCTGCTATGGGCATGGAGAAACAAAATAGGTAAATGTGATATTAGAAATTGGAGTGTAATTTAACTATAGTGCTAGCTGAGTCTTGGGGGAGTTTAATGCGGGGAGGAAAAGTTTATAAAAAGTAATATTCAATGTGGCTGCTTTAAATTTTGATGCATGAATGTGTTCCCCCTCCCAGGAAGACCATTTTGGGGCCTCTACAATCAACCACTTCAAAGAAAAATGCGAGACAGTCATAGTACTTGTATTCCTCCTACAGTCACTGCTGTAGTGAAGCCAGGGAGCGCAGGACAATGCAGCACACAGGGTGCTTTGGTTACTGGTGGTTCTACGCAGGGGCTTGAGAGGGAACTTTCCACCACAACCTTGAAAATTTCGCAGCAGCCATTTTACCTGCTACGCAGAGAAGAGCAAGAAGCATTCTTCAACCTCCTAGGTTTAGTAGTTGTATCTATTTGTTCTAGGACTCAGCCCTCCTTGGAACAGAGATGGACTGCATTCACAGCACAGCTAGCCTGCAAAAGGGAGCCTTTCACTTAATTGATTTGCCCAATTTTCTGTACATCAGCACAGTGCCTAATAAATTGAAAATCTTGCCTTCAAATCTCCCCCCCCCCCGCCCATTAAAGAAAGAAATGGGATTTAATGCAAGGGCAGATGAATCTTTAATTAAAATCACATTATGATTTAGAGGATCCAAAATGATTGCTGTCCAAGCTCTGGTATAAGGCTTGTGTGATTTGTTTTTTCCAGTAAATCATGGATTAGCCAATTTAAGCCATTTGTACTTCAGAATGGCAAAATGTTTGATTTTAAGTCAATTGGGGAAATATAAAAGATTTTTAGAATAGGTAGCTTTGAGATGGAATCGCTAAAGACTATGTCTGGGAATGTAAGGTTAATGATGTTTAAAAATATATCCAGGAAAGTGTTGTATCTCCTCTTTCCCACTCAAACATAGGGTGATGTGGGGTTCTTTTTGGGGGTGGGTGGGTGTTGGGCTAATATATTGAATCTCTTAATGATTTCACAATTTTCTCCCATTTTTCTGATTCTAAATGTGTAAGCATGGCAAATTTTATAGTAACAGGATGTCATGCTCTTATTGTGCGTTAAGATCAAGAGGTGGATTTATTTAATAATATTTTTCAGATGCTATAAAATAGGATAAAAAACTATAAGTTAGTTTGTATTACTTGAATTTAAACTTTGTAATAATGAATTGTGTAGCTTAAATCAGATCCCTCTATTTCTTATCAGAGGATGGCTTGGTACAAGACTTCCTGTCCATGGACACGTGTTACAGAATATCAGACAAGGTATGCATTAACACTTCCAGTATTTAGCTCAATATTGTATTCTTAGTTTTACAGCTCAATTTTAATTGACAGTATTATTACTTATTTCGTAAGCTCCTTAAGACCCACCTTTGTCGTTAGGCATGGGGGAACTGAGACATCTCCCCCGGGCATATACAATTTATGAATGGTATGTCTGTATGTATGTTTGTTTAGAAAATGGGGTTTTTAAAAATATTTTTAAACTGTAATTTAGATTTGTTGTAAATTGTTTCACTTTGTTGTGAGCTGCCCCGAGTCTGCGGAGAGGGGCGGCATACAAATCTAAATAATAAATAAATATTATTATTATTATTATTATTATTATTATTATTATTATTATTTATTAGATTTGTATGCCGCCCCTCTCCATAGACTCGGGGCAGCTCACAACAGTGATAAAAACAATACATGGTAACAAATCTAATAATTAAAATCTAAAATAACAGTTTTACATTAAAAAGTCTAAAAAGAAAAAAAAATAGACAGGATGTTCCAGAATAGGCTTTTGTTTATTTGTTTTCATAAGAGACTTAACAGGTGTTGTTTAAAAAAAACCCTACAATGTTTAGCTGGCATTGGATAAAATGACCTTTGCCTCTATTTTCCAGAGTATATTAGAAACATAGAAACATAGAAGACTGACGGCAGAAAAAGACCTCTTGGTCCATCTAGTCTGCCCTTTTACTATTTCCTGTATTTTATCTTAGGATGGATATATGTTTATCCCAGGCATGTTTAAATTCAGTTACTGTGGATTTCCCAACCACGTCTGCTGGAAGTTTGTTCCAAGGATCTACTCCTCTTTCAGTAAAATAATATTTTCTCATGTTGCCTTTGATCTTTCCCCCAACTAACTTCAGATTGTGTCCCCTTGTTCTTGTGTTCACTTTCCTGTTAAAAACACTTCCCTCCTGAACCCTATTTAACCCTTTAACATATTTAAATGTTTCGATCATGTCCCCCCTTTTCCTTCTGTCTTCCAGACTATACAGACTATATTGGTCCAGCTACCAGAAAAATAGGTTATATTGGTTATCTCTTTTCTTTCTACATTCTGTTCCCCAAAATGCCTCCCCATCTAAAAGTAGACCTCAACTTACAACCATTAATTTAGTAACCGAAGTTACAATGGCACTGAAAAAATGAGTTATGACTGTTTCATATTCAAGTCCCCATGTGACTGTGTCCCCATGGTCACATGATCAAAACTCACACACTTGGCTACTGACTCAGGGATCCTCATACCTCTTGCAACCTTCTGATAAGCAACGTCAATGTGGATGCCAGATCCACTTTCTAATGGAATTAGAAGCAACTTACATTTTTAACTAACAGTCTTAGTAACATAACAGCTACAATAATTCACTTAACAACCGGGAAAAGAAAGATTGCAAAATGGGGCAAAACTCATTTAATTATCTTGTCCAACCAACAAAATGTTGGGTGCAATTGTAAGTTGAGGGCTACCTATATATCAAGGGTTATTACATTCTGGGTTTTTTTTTAATGTAGAAGCTCCTTGTTTATACTATGTAAAGAGTAATTATAATATAGTGTGTCAGTTTGTTTTGTAGCTGTACTGATCATAGAAGCATATCAAAAATAAAACCTGTTCTTAAATTGGACACTGGTAACCCAAAACTAGAGCCAGTTGGTTAGTGGTAAAGACCCAAAGCTAAAATTGAAAAGACCATGAGTTCTCCTCAGCTAATAGTGATATTATTAGTTTGGACTTAAATTCACAATGGCAGTTCTTCTGTTTTTTGAGTTGGCACCAGGAAGCAGCATGGCAACAGCATGCTTAATTGTTCACATAACATCAGCGCTAAGCTACAGTGATAATGTTATTAAGCAACTCAAACTCAACCAATCAAGAGAAGTTTCCCAGGAGAAGAGCTCCTGATGCTATAACTGAAAATGTGTTGTTGAGGGTTTTTTGTGACTTTTGTGTTCTTTTTGGATTTCTTTAAGTAAAGGAAATAACAAAATAGCTTTCAATAATCTTCTGTGATAGCAGGGTAATTTGACTATTAAAGCCTTATCTCAAAATTCACAGAGCAATAACAGCTTTACTGATAAAAGCGAGTAGTATTTTGGCTCTTCTGTTCTGTTTCTATGCATGTACTTAGGCTGATTTTTTCCTTCCCTGTCCCTATATTATAATTCTGGTCTTTAAAAATATTAAAACTCACTTTTTCATTCAGTATCTTATAGCCATGACTATGATGTACTTTAAACGAGCTGGCCTGCCTACAAAAGAATATACACGGATCAATCTCTTCATAGCTCTGTAAGTGGCACGGTTTATCTTTTGAGCTTCATGGTTGTCCTATAGCTATTTGTTTTGCTTTAAACACTTCCAAGATTTTTGGCTCAGGCCATTTAAAGATATTAATATATCTGGACAGAATTTGGGGCTAGTTCATCTAGAAAAAGATCCCCTGAATTCAGAATTGACTTCACATTCTTATTCAGAAATAATTCATAAGCAATCTTTAGATGACGTACTGTAGAAATGGAAAACATTAGTCCACATTATATTGGCATAAGTCCATTTGGTATGCTAATACAGTGTTTCCCAACCTTGGCAACTTGAAGATATTTGGACTTCAACTCCCAGAATTCCCCAATATCTTCAAATTGCCAAGGTTGGGAAACACTGCTCTAATAGAAGAGGGTATCTGTAGCTTAAAAGTTAAATGATGGAATTCTTAGTGCTCTCTGAACTTGGTTGTTTGTCTTAGATGTTTCATTACCTACTAGATAACATCTTCATTGCTAAAAGGAAGTGGGAAAGTTGTTTCTGTTTATGTACAGTACTTGCCATCAGTGTGGGCAGGGGTTCTCTGGTACTTCCTTATTTTAAGCTGTTATTCGGAATTTTTCTTGCTTTCCACCACCAGTGAAAGATAGGTGATCCACTACCCTATTCCCATGCTCCAAGCTGTCCTTGAATGTGGACAACATGTGACTTTGTACTCTATTATAACTTTGTACAGTTGTAAAAAGTGATGTGTTTCAAACTTAGAAAGTAACACAGATTTTCTTGAAAAATTATGCAGTATTGTCACCGAAGGAATCCCTTCGGCTTTCCCTGCTTCCAACATATCTTTTTCCTAATTATAGGTACTTAGCCAATGACATGGAAGAAGACACCGAAGATTATAAATATGAAATCTTTCCCTGGGCACTTGGCGACAACTGGAGGAAACAATTTCCACAATTCTTAAAAATGAGAGATGGTTTTTGGGCTAAAATGAAGTACAGAGCATTTGTTAGCCGGCGATGTTGTGATGAGGTCAGCTGCAGTTTAATCTGATTAAAACCGGAGGGAAGGGCCGAATTTATTTCCCTTATTGCAAAGGAAACTGCAGTAGATGTTGGCAGCGGGGTGGGGGAGTGATGGAGGATAACTGAGGAAAAACAAGAAATAATGGAATGAAATTTAATGTTATGAAAAATATGCATTCTCCTTGAGTAAGAAAAAAGACACTTCCCTGATGGTTTGCAAAAACAATGCCCCAATATCCTCATTAGGTGTAAGGCAGCTTCCTTGTTTATACAAGGTCTATACTTGCTATTATCAGTTTTTTTGTAGTTCCCTAAAAACATATTTATTTCCACAAATATGATTTTTAGCAGACCAAGTTTGGATATAATAGTTAAGACACCAGGTTAGAAAGTGGGAGATGAAGAATTCTGGTCTTCCTTTGGTACAAGGCAGCTGGGTGACTATGGGCCAGTTTTCCACTCTCAGCTCTAGAAAGAAAGAAGGGTATTTCAAATATAAAGTATAAAAAAGAAATTTATTATTTAATAATACATATATTGGTGGCGGCACGAATAGTATTTGCACAGAAATGGAAAGAAAAGACGATACCGAAATATATTGAGGTATTCAAAAAAATTATAGAATGTGCAGAATTAGACATGATGACTAACGTTTGAATAACCAAACCGAACAGAATTTTATAAAATATGGGATAAAGTATATGATTGTGGAATTTTAAAAATAGTATTAAAAATTAAATATATAAGAATAAAGGACTATTTGAAGAATTATAAGATAGAATGAAATAGTTTATATTATAACTAACTTAGAAGTGTTTATTTTCTCTTTTCTCTGTATTACTAATAATTTGTTTATTTCTCTTTTTATATATATACACATATACAAGTATATAATTTTTTAAAATACAAAGAAATTTAATTAACAAATTTAATATTAAAATATAGAATTAAATTCAACAAGAATGTAATTCACAAGTGTGGTACTTCTGCATAGATCTGGTAACAGTTAGAGTTTTTTATATTCTGTATTAGTTAGACTTCTACGACAAGCGGAGCAGTGGCAGCTCCTTAAATGTTTAATGTGGTATGTCTTTGTTTGTCCTTTTTTTGAAAATAATAAAAAATATTAAAAAAAGAAAAAAGAAAGAAGGGCAAAGCACTTAAGACAAACCTTGCCAAGAAAACCACAAGGCCACGTCCAAGTAGGTGGCATACAAACCTAATAAATAAAAAATAGATTTATGAATGAATTGGACCTGTCTCCATCAGTGTTCCCTCTAATATTTTTTTGGGGGGTGGGCGGAAAAGTATAGTGTCTGAGCGGCAGTCCCTTTGGGACTGGGCGGCACAGAAATAATAAACAAACAAACAAACAAACAAATAAAAAACCCACCCTGTTTTGCCTCGGAGAATTTCAAAATAAAATACTGTACTGTGTGTCTATAACAGTGAGCTCATAATAGGGCAACTCTATCAATATCAAAATGCCACTTAAATAGTTGAGCTAGTTTCAAACTAGATTTTGATTTTCTTTCTCTCTTCCTTACTCCCATTCTTTTTCTTTCTCTTTTCCTTCCTCTCTTTTTTCTATCTGTTTCTCTCTCTTCCTCTCTTCCTCTCTCCTTCCCTCTCACTCTTTCCCTCTCGGCTTCTGGGCAGGTTTGGAAAACTCTGAGTTGATGATGATTTTTAAGTGAGCGACTGCTCACTGCTCAGCTTAGAGGGAACTATGGTCTCCATGCATGTAAGATTGAACGTAATACTCCACATTAAACACTACAAGATTCAAATGTTCATTTTAATACAATCTAGCGATACTTCACATATTTCATGCATCTTACATGTCGATAAATAAGTTGAAGATGCCGGACATAAAAAAGAAAACACGCACCAAATTTAAGCAAGATTTATTGAAGGAAAGAGATAGGGGTTTACAGAAAAATCCCTGCATGTGAATGGTTAACCGTGTGAGCCAGTAAATTTCAGTGTATGTTAAACAAAATTATTTCTAACTGACTGCTTGTACCTGAAAAGGGAGGTGTTTTTTTCTGATATTGACATAACAGTCTCTTGAAGCAAAATCTTGTAACTATCAGGCTTCCTGTTATCTTAGATAATGCTGAGAGAGCCCTCTCACTGGGCCTGGTCCCGGGAACGAGTATCTCACCACAGTGGGGCGCTGAGGAGTTACCTGAAGAACGAAAAATGACTACATGCCCAGAGGACCTGGTGTTTCGCCCCCAGTGTGTCTTCCCTGCATTTTGGACATAGAAGCAAATGTGGCTCAGATCACTCCCCCTGCCAGTGATCTGTTCCCATCCGAAGTGTTGAAAGGAGATATGGAAGCTGTCTTTTCCTAATGTTGGATTCGGAGACTAACTACACTACGATGCAAAGTAAGTTCTACCCGTGTTCAGTTCATCTTCAAGGGCGTTTGAACTTAAACCCTCTTCTATTAATGCAGCCTTTTGAAATCTACATTTCAAAAAGAATGAAAAATACATCTGTATTTCAAAAGGAAAGAAATACAGGGGTATCTCTACTTAAGAACTTAATTCGTTTCGTGACCGGGTTCTTAAGTTCGTAAGTAGAAGCAATTTTTCCCATAGGAATCAATGTAGAAGCAAATAATGCGTGCAAACCTATTAGGAAAGAAAGAAAAGCTCGGAATTTGGGTGGGAGGAGGGGGAAGAGGAGGAGGAGGACAGTCGCTACCCAGAGCAAAGGGAGCGTTTCCTTTCTCTGGGCGCTGGCAGAGGTTTATTCCCTCTCCCCTCTCAAGCGCCCAGAGAAAGGAAAAGCTCCGTTCGCTCTGGACTGCCAAAGCCTCCTTAAGCACCACCGAAAGGCTCCTCTGGCAGCCCAGAAAAGTCCGAGATGGCTGGGATTAAAGGGGGGAGTGGCAGGAAACTGGACGGGCCTTAAGCTGGACCTCTATTTACGACCTCAATTGAGCCCAAAATTACTATCACTAAGTGAGACATTTGTAATGTTTTAGGACTTTTCTTGTGACTAGTGTTAAGTGATTTACTCCAGTTATTAGTAACACGGTTAAGTGAATTTATTTTTTCCATTGACTTTGCTTGTTGAAGATTACAAAAGGGGATCACACGATCCCAGGACATACTGTCGTAAATATGAGTCAGTTACCAGCCACGCATCTGAATTATGATCACTTGAATGTGGGGATGCTGCAACAGTTGTAAGTGTGAAAAACGATGACAAGTTATTTTTTTCAGTGCTTCTTTTAACTTCGAACCGTCACTAAATGAAGTGTTGTAACTCAAGAAACATCCATGTGTTTTTTCAAATCAATCTTACACATTGCCCATTTGGTTTAAACAGAGTAGGGTTAAAAGTTAGAAAATAAGACCGATACTGAATAAACATGTTTTTTTGGCTGATTTCCCATGATGGAAAGATCTGTTTAGCTTCGGATAGCTGTTCTAGATATCTTAACATATAACTGTTCAACCCACAAGATTATTCACTTCACAATTATCTTCACTGTTTGTTCATCCACCCTACAGCAAATTGAATTTATCCTTTTATCGCTGTGTTGAATAGGTTAACATTTAGTGTCGGGACATTCCCAGAGCGATAAGTTAGTGCCAGTGTCTTGATAAACTTTAGAGTGGTGAAATGAAGCTTACCATTTCTCTGATCCCAGTCCAGGGTCCTGGCTGGAAGCGTCGCAGAGGTTTCTTCCACTTTTATTTATTTATTCATTTATTCATGTTATTTATTTATTTATTTATCAGATTTGTATGCTGCCCCTCTCCGCAGACTCGGGGCGGCTCACAGCAATAATAATACAATGTAAACAAATCTAATACAGTGATACCTTGTCTTACAAACTTAATTGGTTCTGGGACGAGGTTCTTAGGTGAAAAGTTTGTAAGACGAAACAATATTTCCCATAGGAATCAATGGAAAAGCAATTAATGTGTGCAACCCCAAAATTCACCCCTTTTGCCAGCCGAAGCACCCGTTTTTACACTGCTGGGATTCCCCTGAGGCTCCCCTCCATGAGAAACCCCACCTCCGGACTTCTGTGTTTTTGCGATGCTGCGATTTCACTGAGGCTCCCCTTGCTGGGAAACTCCACCTCCGGACTTCCGTTGCCAGTGAAGCGCCCGTTTTTGCGCTGCTGGGATTCCCTGCAACATCGCAAAAACACAGAAGTCCGGGGGTGGTGTTTCCCATGGAAGAGAGCTCAGGGGAATCCCAGCAGCGCAAAAATGGGTGCTTTGCTGGCAATGGAAGTCCGGAGGCGGTGCATCACAGTGGTGGCGGTGGGTTTGTAAAGTGAAAATAGTTTGTAAGAAGAGGCAAAAAAATCTTAAACCCTGGGTTTGTATCTCGAAGTTTGTATGACGAGGCGTTTGTAAGACGAGGTATCACTGTATTTAAGTTAATTTAAAACCCCAATTTAGAAACCAATCATACATACTAGCATACCATGTATAAATTTTATAAGCCTAGGGGGAGGGAAAGTGTCAATTCCCCCATGCCTGACGACAGAGGTGGTTTTAAGGAGCTTACGAAAGGCAAGGAGGGTGGGGGCAGTTCGGATCTCCGGGGGGAGCTGGTTCCAGAGGGTCGGGGCTGCCACAGAGAAGGCTCTTCCCCGGTCCCGCCAAATGACATTGTTTAGTTGACGGGACCCGGAGAAGGCCACTCTGTGGGACCTAACTGGTCGCTGGGATTCGTGCGGCAGAAGGCGGTCCCTGAGATATTCTGGTCTGGTGCCATGAAGGGCTTTATAGGTCATAACCAACACTTTGAATTGTGACCGGAACTGATCGGCAACCAAACCTATCTATAATTTGGCTTTTATCCTTTTGTTCAGATTAAGATGAAATTACAGCTGGGCTTGACTTAATTAACAGACACAACCCAGACCAGAATATCCATTGCTAAGCAAGGCACCTGGTTTTCTGAATTATTATTTTTTTTGGCCAGGATTGTGAAATGAATCACTGTAATTGTTAAGTGGATCACACAGTTGTTAAGTAAATCTGACTTACCCCCATTGACTTTGCTTGCTGGAAGCCAGCTGGGAAAGTCAAAGAGCAGAATCACATTGACTCCGAGATGCAGTTAAAAATACATGTCAGTTGCCAAGCATCTGAATTTTTATTGTATACAAGATCTGATCTGGGACTAGAGGTTTTGTTTTCCGAGCTTTCAGACTCGTGAAAGCTGGAGCCCATCCTCAGGGAACGTTCTCTCCAGCCATTTTATCATATTTATTTATTTATTCATTCATTTGTCCAATACACAAATACATAGGAAGAAAAATAGACATGTAGTAATATATATAAGGGTAAAAGTGAACTTAGAGGAGAGGATATATGAAAGAAAGAAAATATATATGATGAGTGAGAGAAAGGAAAGACAATTGAACAGGGACGAAAGGCACACATATCACGCTGCAGATGTTGCAACTGTCATATATGTCAGGACTGTTGAAAGTTGCTTCTTTTAGTACCACTGTAACTTCAAATGGTCACTACATGAATGATTGTAAGTCAAGGATTACCTGTAGATCAGGCATATATTACCAGGAATTAAATTAGATGTCTTTGGGGAGCCCTTCTGATTTATGTATTTATTTGTATGGCATGGCATACGTGGACTAGTAATTTATATTAATATATTATTTTAACTTTGGCTCAAATACAGCGCCTAGGCCCTCTAACCATCGAAGCACAGCATCATTTAGCCCTTCCAATGTTAAGATTTTATAGGAGTAAATACTAAATGAATGGCTTTAAGGCAAGAACTGTGCGGCAGAGAAAGGAAACTACAGTTGGACAATTTCTTTACTAACACCAACTAAAACGGCATCAAAGATTCCAACCTTTGAATCCTCCATAATTTTTCATCATCTTTGAGAAGTGCAGTATTTTGTCGCTCCACCCAATGCAAGAATTTTCATCATTCATCATTTGATTACTTTTATGTAGCTGCCCACTGCTCTCACACACCCCTTCCCCCAGTATAATTTTGACTATTGTGCAGTGTTTTGAATTAAATGGTCAAAGCAATGGAAACTGCAGTTTAATGTTTCCAAATGTAAAATAATGCACTTGGGGAAAAGGAATCCTCAATCTGAGTATTGTATCGGCAGTTCTGTGTTAGCAAATACTTCAGAAGAAAAGGATTTAGGGGTAGTGATTTCTGACAGTCTCAAAATGGGTGAACAGTGCAGTCAGGCGGTAGGGAAAGCAAGTAGGATGCTTGGCTGCATAGCTAGAGGTATAACAAGCAGGAAGAGGGAGATTATGATCCCGCTATATAGAATGCTGGTGAGACCACATTTGGAGTACTGTGTTCAGTTCTGGAGACCTCACCTACAAAAAGATATTGACAAAACTGAACGGGTCCAAAGACGGGCTACAAGAATGGTGGAAGGTCTTAAGCACAAAACGTATCAGGAAAGACTTCATGAACTCCATCTGTATAGTCTGGAGGACAGAAGGAAAAGGGGGGACATGATTGAAACATTTAAATATGTTAAAGGGTTAAATAAGGTCCAGGAGGGAAGTGTTTTTAATAGGAAAGTGAACCCAAGGACAAGGGGACACAATCTGAAGTTAGTTGGGGGAAAGATCAAAAGCAACATGAGAAAATATTATTTTACTGAAAGAGTAGTAGATCCTTGGAACAAACTTCCAGCAGACGTGGTAGATAAATCCACAGTAACTGAATGTAAACATGCCTGGGATAAACATAGATCCATCCTAAGATAAAATACAGGAAATAGTATAAGGGCAGACTAGATGGACCATGAGGTCTTTTTCTGCCGTCAGACTTCTATGTTTCTATGTTTTGAAAGTGCTGGAACCACATAGAGGTTTGAATGCAGGACTTATTTCCATTTCATTAAAGCATTGCCATTTTTGGTAAGAATGTGGAATCTGGTGGTTAGGATTATATGGGATTCTGAAAATTATTTATCTCCCATTTTTATTGTTTTTACAAATAGTAAATCATATTTAACACACCTTCCTTTTCCTACTGTTAATTTTAGAGTAAGAGTTGAATGCATTTTAAAAAAAATCTATACTTAAGCAAGCCAACAGCCGTTCTTTTTCAACTTTCTTTCACTTTACTTCCTTTTGATTCATCCTTTTGAAATTTACCAAAATATTTTTTTAAATAAATCTCATTAAAACAGCAACGAAAAGAGTAGTGCAGCTGTGGCAGCAGCATCTCTTAGATTAGATTAGATTTATTGGATTTATATGCCTCTTCCAGCTTGGAAAAGAATGCAGCTATTTTAATGAACCCCAGATAGCTGTTGTGTTCATCCTTTTCAGTTTTCAAGTACAACTTTTGCAATGTAATGTGAAGCATTGCACAGACTGAATCTCAACATAAATCTTTGGTAGTCTTACAGGGACCCACCATGGAGACAGATGGAACAGAAAGATTGGCAGTTCTTGGCATAATGTCTGATGGCTGATGACCCCCTCGGCATACCAGATTTCCCCTATCAGAGTGATAGTATTCATTGATGTCCTTCCGTCTGCGGCACTCTATTTATAAGCACTTTATCTTCCTGTTTGTAAAAAAGGATCCTCGGCAATACTTATAATATATATATATATATTTAAAAAAAATGTTTATGAATTGTGACTTGTACAATGCCAAAATGTGCCAGTTGGAATGACTCTTTAATAAAGACGTCTAGCAGAGCAGGCTACGGGCATGCATTTTGACATTTTATTCTGATTCACTTGTAGCACCTTTACTGCAAGCTTTATAAACGACTGGTTTAGCCCAAAGGAATCTGGAATGATTAGCAGGTCAATGAAAGAGTGACACTCCCTGTGCTTAGGTATTCAGACACAAGGGCAAAACGAAGAGGGAAAGAAAATCTGACAATTTTTAGCCTACTGGTGTAGTTGACGTTTATGGTGGAAATTTTGGGGGCAGCCCACAAGAATGGAAAGTGAGAAGAGGGCTGGGATTTAAAGTAATTATTCTCCTCAGCCATTTATTTATTTATTATTTTATTTATTATTTAGATTTGTATGCCGCCCCTCTCCGAAGACTCGGGGCGGCTCACAACAAGATAGAACAAATCATAAATAATCCAAATAACTTTAAAATATTTAAAGATTTAAAAGAACCCCATATACTAACAGACATACACACAAGCATACCATGTATAAATTGAACATTTATACAGGTGTTTCAATTCCCCCATGCCTGACGGCAAAGGTGGGTTTTAAGGAGTTTACAGAAGGCAGGAAGAGTAGGGGCAGTTCTAATCTCTGGGGGGAGTTGGTTCCAGGGAGCCGGTGCCGCCACAGAGAAGGCTCTTCCCCTGGGGCCCGCCAAACGACATTGTTTAGTTGACGGGACCCAGAGAAGGCCCACTCTGTGGGGCCTAATCGGTCGCTGGGATTTACTAATATAATGGCTATTTGTTGCAATTATTTCTGCCTCACCTTTGTGCCTTGTTGGCCCCTTAGCCAGCTGACAAAATATTACAAAACTAGAATCAAGTAAACGGAAAGTCAGGGATAAAAATGGCAATTAACACCTTCTGTTAACTATATTAGTATGACAGGTGAGGCTGAAGTCTGAATGAGAACACATTTATTTGCTGGAAGTTTCTGAAACAGATAGCTGGCAAGGATGTCCTATATTTATTTCTTTATTTCAGAAAACCATCCATTTTGCTCTTAACTCCTTCATTTAAGTCTTCTCCCCCATACAAACACGTTTGATTTTCAGTAAAATTGAAAGGCAAAAAACTCCTGAATGGTTTGGGGAGAAAGTTATTAAATTATTTTTATTTTTTGAAGAATATGGTCTTTTGTCCTCTAGGTCAGGGATCTCCGACCTTGGCAACTTTTAAGGCTTGTGGACTTCAACTCCCAGAATTCCTCAGCCAGCAAAACTTTCCTTGCTGAAGAATTCTGGGAATTGAAGTCCACAAGTCTTAACTTGCCAAGATTGGAGACCCCTGATCTAGGTCCTAGCAACAATTTCAAATTAGATGGAGACTGATCTGGAGCTGCCATAATAGGGCAGATTCCTCAACCTTGGCAAATAACAGGTTGTGGTATTCGTTTGTGTTTTAGCTGCGTGTGTGCAAACCCTGAGCATCAAACCAAGCTTAGCCATGGGCAAACACTGCAGAAAATCAGGTTATAATAGAGGAAATCTAAATAGCGGGGGGGGGGGGGGGGGGGGGGTCCTTAGCTTTGTCCCAACCTCAAACAATAACAGAGTTGGAAGGGACCTTGGAGGTCTTCTAGTCCAACCCCTGCTTAGGCAGGAAACCCTACGCTACTTCAGACAAATGGTTATCCAACCCTCTTAAAAGCTTCCAGTGTTGGAGCATTCACCACTTCTGGAGGCAAGCTGTTCCATGGATTAATTGTTCTAACCGTCAGAAAATTTCTCCTTACTTCTAACTTGCTTCTCTCCTTGTTTAGTTTCCATCTGTTGCTTCTTGTTCTACCCTCAGCTGCTTTGGAGAATAGTTTGACCCATTCTTCTTTGGGGCAACACCTGAGATATTAGAAGACTGCTATCTTGTCTCCCCTGTTCCTTCTTTTCATTAAACCAGACATACCCAGTTCCTGCAACTGTTCTTCATTATGTTTTCGCCACCAGTCCTCTAATCATCTTGGTTGCTCTTCCCTGCACTCTTTCTAGAGTCTCAACATCCTTTTTGCACTGGGGTGACCAAAACTGGATGCCCTATTCCAGGGGTCCCCAAACTTTTTACACAGGGGGCCAGTTCACTGTCCCTCAGACTGTTGGGAGGGCCGGACTATAAAAAAAACCTATGAACAAATCCCTATGCACACTGCACATACCTTATTTAACCCTGCTGTTCTGTTCGAAAAAAGTTCCTAATGTTATGTTCCCGGGTCACCCTGACCCGGACTGAAAACTCTTCATTTGCAGTGCTTATGTTTGGTCTTTTTGAAAGCTTTTTTCACCTGGAAACATGTTTGAACATTTCTGCACACAATGGAATGAAAATTGAACTGAAAAAATTAATCCTTATTGGTTTATTTTGCACATAAATGTGCCTCCCCCCCCCGTTTTTGTGAAAGTTTTTTCAATTTATGGATAGTTTTGCTTGCAAAATCCATTCTATTTTACTAAAGTTGGTGTGGGATTGGTAGCTTGAACATTTCTGCACACAATGATATGAAAATTGAACTGAGAAAATTAATCCTTATTGGTTTATTTTGCTCATAAATGGGCCCCCATGCTTATACTCAAATAGGCTTATACTCGAGTAGGCTTATACTCGAGTATAAAATGATATGGTCTTATATTCAAAAATAAACCAATAAGAATCATTTTTTTTCAGTTCATTTCTATTTTTCTTATGTTTAGGATTGTTCAATTTAGTATATCAAAACTTTTGAGTTTATTGATAATTTTGCCTGCAAAATGCATTCTATTTTACTATTCTATTTTGGTGTGGGATTGGTAGCTTGAACCTTTCTGAACATAATGATATGAAAATTAAACTGAAAAAATGATCCTTATTGGTTTATTTTGCTCATAAATGGGCCCCCATGCTTATACTCAAATAGGCTTATACTCGAGTAGGCTTATACTCGAGTATAAAACAATAAACCAATAAGAGTCATTTTTTTCAGTTCATTTATATTTTTCTTATGTTCAGGATTGTTCAATTTAGTATATCAAACCTTTTGGGGGAAAATTCCTTAGGGATTTGTAGCCTTAAAAAATATAAATTGACACGAAATTCAAAAAGGATGGGGGGAGGGGCTTTTTGATCAAAATAAAAATATAAGTCTCAATTTTTCCAGTTCAATTTTCATATCATTATGTTCATAAATGTTCAAACTAGTTTTCCAGTGGAAAAAGTTTTCAAAAAGACCAAATTCAAGTACCTAAAAAAAATCATTTTGATCCGGGTCTATATGACCCGAACAGAGTAAATGTGACTTTTTTTTTGCCAAGAAAAAAATTTTCCCCCACCCCCACAAATATTTTTTTGATGATCAGCATTGTTAAATTGAGTAAATGAATGCGTAAGATTTTAAAGAATATTTCGGATTTGGAGCATAAAAAAATAAAAAGTGAAAATTGTTGCAAGCAGCCAGGGGGGGGGGAGGCCTTATTTCTGATGTTAAAAAAACAGTAAGAATCATTTTTTTCAGTTCCTTTATATTTTTCTTATATTCAGAAATGTTCAAGGTACCATTCCCACACCAACTCCAGTAAAATAGACTGCATTTTGCAAGCAAAACTATCCATAAATTGAAAAAACTTTCACAAAAACGGGGGGGGGGCACATTTATGGGCAAAATAAACCAATAAGGATTAATTTTTTCAGTTCAATTTTCATTCCATTGTGTGAAGAAATGTTCAGACTACTTTCCAAGTGAAAAAAGCTTTCAAAAAGACCAAACATAAGCACTGCAAATGAAGAGTTTTCGGTCCGGGTCAGGGTGACCCGGGAACATAACATTAGGGAGGGTTTTTTTTTCAGCAAGAAAGAAACCTCCCACCCCCCAAAAAAAATTCTCATAGAGAGAACCCCTGAAATGATGAAAAGTCATGAAATTTCAAGTTTCAGATATGCAGGGAAAATTTTTTACAGGGTCTCAAACCTTGATTTCGGGTCTCACAGACCCGAACAGAACAGCAGGGTTAAAGTAAAAAACAAAATGGGAACAAATACAATATTTAAAATAAAGAAGTAATAAGTAATTAATAATTAAATAATAAAGTAATTTATACTTCTTTATTAACAAGTAAATTTAAACTTAAAGCAACAAACTCCATTTCTCCTTCCTTCCCTCCCTCCTTCCTCTCCACTTCTCTCTTCCCTCTTCCTTTTATCTCATTTGTTTCATTTTCCTCTCCCTCGTTCTTTCCCTCCATCATTTTCTCATTTTTCTCTTTCTCTCTCTTTCCACCTTTCCCTCTTCCTTTCTCTCTCCCTATCTCTCCTCTTCATTTATCTCTCCCTCTCTATTTCTCCCTCTTTCTCTCTCTTATTATATCGATCGGTAAAATCTCGTGTGCTGCCGCGGGCTGGTTAAAAGACCTCAGCGGGCCGTAGTTTGGGGACCGCTGCCCTATTCCAAGTGTGGCCTTACCAAGGCCTTATAAAGTGGCATTAACTTCACGTGATCTTGATTCTATCCCTTTATTGATACAGCCTACAATTCTGGTTGGCTTTTTTTGGCAGTTGCTGCACACGGCTGGCTCATATTTAAACGGTTGTCCACTGGAACTCCCAAGATCCTTTTAAAACACTTTAAAAGTATATTTATCTCCCCCTGCAACCCATTAAAAATGAGAAACCATGAATCGACGGAACATAAAACCCCTAAAAATGAACTCGTACCTTCCTCAGAAACACCTAAAATGAACACAATTATACTATTCAGAACTAAGGAAAATAAATACACAATTCCACACTCTAGACATAAATAACTTACATCAGGTCGCTCGACAGTGATTGTCAACGATATGGTTGACAACATATATGCTTTAAGCCCATTTGTCTGTCCATTTTTCATTCTTTTTTCTTTTTCTCTTTGTATGTTTTGACTGTTTTTGCATGTAGAAATTTAATAAAGAATATTTTTTATGTTTAAAAAATAATCTTTATTAAATTTCTACATACAAAAACAGAAACCATCATCACAATAGTGGCCCAAATAGTGGTTGTCTGAATCCAACCATTGCATAGAGTTTCACAAACCAGTTTAGTGATGAAACCACGAGGCTAGAAACAGGAGTTCCAGTCCCATGTTTAGTTGTATAAGGCAGCAATCACCAGGGGATCGCGAGTTCTAGTCCCACCTTAAGCCTTGAAAGCTGGGTGCCTGGCCCAATCCCTCCCAGCCCAGCCCAGCTCACAAGGTTGACATGGGGAAAAACAGGCAGAGGAAGCAACGGGAAGTAGGGTCACCACCTTGAGTTGGTCATTTAATTTAAAGATGGGTTAAAAATGAGAGGGATTTAGAAATCCCCCTTTCTTGGGGGGCGTCTATCGGAAAAGGGGGTGCCCCATTGGAAACCCTGGAACCATCCAGACGTGGAATAACACACGGACACCAAAGCTGGGTTTAATGTGTAACTTTTATTAACCTTTAACTAATGTGGACTTGCAGAGGTGAAAACCTAAACGGGGCGGAATTAGCCAAATTAAAAAGAGCCAAATGAAGCTAACGGTAGCCAAACACCCCCTAACCTGTCCGGTTCCACCCATTTCAGTGTAGAGTATGCGAAAAAACGGCTGCGCGGTCAAAGGCGCTGCAGCCGTAAAAAAATCCTACTCGGCCCCCAAAGGCGACCAGCAGTCACACTGAAACCAAAAGGGGGACGGCGGGCGGGTGCCAGCGAAGCAGAATCCAAAAGGGCCGGAGGAGCGGCGAGCGCCCCTAAGTAATGTAGTAGCGTGTTCCTTTGGAGTATAGCCCTTGTAACCGTGTCTCGAGCTGAAAAGTTCAGAAGCAACATGAGAAAATATTATTTGACTGAAAGAGTAGTAGATGCTTGGGACAAACTTCCAGCAGACGTGGTTGGTAAATCCACAGGGACTGGATTTAAACATGCCTGGGGTAAACATCCATCCATCCCAAGACAAAATGCAGGAAATAGTATAAGGGCAGACCAGATGGATCAGGAGGTCTTTTTCTGCCGTCAATCATCTATGTTTCTATGAGCCTGGCCTAGTTAATCGGTCTGGGGCCCTTTTCTTCTTCAGAGATTGGCGGGGTAGCTGACGGTCCTTGATTAAATGCCAGATTTAGATTAGAAAAAAGAAGGGATGAGACCTTGGGGGGGAAAAAGCTTTGAATCTGATATTTCAGAATGTGTAAATTAATACCTCACATCCGGAGGTGCCCAGAAATGAACAACGCTTTTGCGTAAACTACAGATTGAAAGATGGACGTCTGTTGTCGCTTCCAAGAAATAAGCTGTCGGTGTTTGGTGATAAACTGTGCCAAACTAGATTTAACACGAATCAGAGATAAGCTAATGTCCAGTAACTGCCTCAGCTCTTTGGAGAGGATTCATAGCTCTGTAAAACACAAGCCTGTGAGATCGGCAGGTGCGCCTTCGCAACAGCATTGTAACTTTGACGATTTTCCAGCGTGCAAGAGAAAGACTATTTAGTTTGAAAATCCAAGAGAGGTTTTGGAGCAGCCTGTAAACTTGACCGGAACACTTCCCGACCCTAATCCCTCGTCCACTTATTCCATGCTGGCGTGGGATGCCTCGCGCCACCCTCCACGCCCACGGCGATATTTGCACTGCTGCCGGGATGGCTGAATTCCCTGCCACACTGCAGAGCTGGGTAGGGTGCTATTTTGTGGCAGGTAGTGCCCACTGTCCGTACGATGCCCATCGGGCTCTTGGGAAAACTGGACAGCTTCCAACCACAGGTTACGAACCACGCGGTCCCACCGCAGCGACTTGTTAAACGCCGCCAGCATCCTGAAAGATTTATCATACTGGCGCCAGGCGGTTCCCCCAAACTGGTGATAGATTCTGAGAATAATGTCCTGGTATTTTATCAACGCGGGGGACTTGTATACGTCCTTTTCAGCCACCACGGCGTGATAAACTAAGAAGGAACGCAACCAATGCAATATACAGTTTTCTTCTTCGCAACATTTAGGGCGAACTGGAAGTTGGTCGCTTATGGCCAGCGGTCTAAACATTAGGGAAAAAATGTTCACATATTCTCCCTTCCAAATTTCTTCCTTTGTGGCGGGGTGCAAGTGAAAACCCAGCAGTTCATCCCAGGGCTCAGCTGCTAGTACAGGGGGGGACCACCTCGCGTGGGCTTTGGTGCCCGATCTCGTTCTTCTCGGAGCCATCTACAGCCTTCTGTACCCCCGTATACTTGCCGGGCCTTCAGGATTCCTCTCCGCGGCTTTGGCCTCTGCTGGCTGCGCGCCCTGCAACTGCTCCCTCGCTGCGACCACGCGGCCAGGGAAGGAGAATCCAAAAGGGCCGGGGGGTTGGAGCAGCGAGGAGGCCCCGCCCCTCGCCTCGATTGGACGTGCGGGCGCCCGCGGTGGCCACTGGGCGATCCCGCCATGGATCGAGATCGCCCCGAAGAAAGTGGTGATGCCCGCCAATCTACAATTCTGAAACCTCCCCTAAGCCAGACGTGTATATCGTGCACACTGCAAGACTTGCTGGGAGAGAATGATGGGGCGCCACTAGAGAGCGCCCCGTTGGGGACATATAGACAGACAACCCTGGCTGGGTTTCCTAAGCGCAGCCAGGCTGATACCCAGCCGGTCTATTCCCGCATTAGGCTAAGGTCAAAAAAAAAGGGGGGAGGAAAGTTGGGAAACCAGCCGTTTTGCCTTTAAAATGGCTGTAATCCGTTTTGGAGATCGCGCATCCCGTGCGCTCTTTACGCACAGAGAAGTGAAAACCGACTTTGCGCTCCGGGGCGCAGCCAAATTCTTCCGGGCGCGGCTGCCTCCCCACGGGGGTGTTGCAATGCAGGCAGAATGCGGACGCTTCCAACGGCGGAAGAGGAGCCCGGCCACTCAGCTCCCTTCTCCGCCTCGATTCTTGCCCCCTTTGCGTCTCCCCAAGAAACGCGGGGAGATCGGCGAAGGAGGGAGAGAGAGAGAGAGAGAGAGGCCCCTCTTCCGTCTCCAACTCGCCCGTGCGTTTTTGCGCAAGGCTTCCCCGCCGCGCCCTACTCCGGCTGCTTCCCTTTGGCTGACGCCCAGCGAGGGAGGAGTTGCTCTGCAACGGACGGGCGGAGACGGGCGGCGAGGGGTGGAGGGTGCCCGAGCGACGCTCCTGCGCCGAAAAAAGCTTCCCTCGCCCTCCTCCGGAGTAAAGATCGGGGCCTTTTTTTACTCCGTTCTAGGCCGGGCGCAGGTAAAGACTTCGGGGCTCGGCTTTCGGAAAGGTGAGATTGGGAGAGGGAAAGTCTTGGGAGTTTGCGATCCGGTTGGGATTGGCCTTTTTGGGGGGAAATATGTATAGTTAGTATCTGCCTATTACACAACTCGCTCTTCCTGGAGAGCTTCAACTTGGCCTTGTTATTTCTTTAAATAAAAGTAGGGTTACATTCTTCATTTGGGGAAAAGCAAGCGCGCCGGTTTAAGGAGGTTTACGTTCGCTTTGGGGATTCTCTCTCTCTTTTTCCCCTGCTGGCCCTCCGTGGCTTTAATGCAGAAGAAAAGGTACTTCATGGGCAGAGAAGCAAGGGGTTGTCTCCCCAAGAGGATTGCTCTCCATGGGTGAAAGCAGCGGGTTATTTGCGCTGCAGAAAAGTAAGGGTTGTGCCAAGCGTTTGTGAGATTTCTCCACCCCTGGTAGTCCCAGTCCGTTTGGCCTACATTCTGGACTACAATTCCCTCAACCTCTTACCTGGATGGGTGTTGTGGTCCATGCATTTGAGGGCTTTGCCAGGCTCCTTTCCCCCTGCTTTGTGTTGAATTTCCCTGCGATGTCGTGGCTGAATTGTAAAAGATGTATATATATCTTAACAATTGTACCGTCCTTGCATATTTTATGGGCAAAGAAAAAAGGAATATAAATATCTTTGGATTGAGTCATTGTGTTGGCTACCCGAACCAGGTTTTCATAGGCGTGACTTTTCAAAAAATTTTACCAGCAAAGTTTCTAAACTGTTTACAAGTTCTGGGATTTAACTTTAGGCCTTCCAGAGGCAAAACCTGGATCTGTATTATCGTATCTTGTGGTCTGTCTTCTAGAAATGACGACCCAATGAAGATTCTAGTCCTCCAAGGGAATGATGATTTAAATCCAAAGATAGTTCTGCTGTGGTGTGGAAATTTGTTACCTGTTTCCCAAACTTCCAAGCCGGGAATTTTTACAGCTGTTCCTGGCAAACACAGTGGTAGTATCCTGGTTCTCCGCCTCTACTTGCTGTTTAACTGGGTGATGTATTAGTTTCTCAAGAGAAGGTTTCAATGCCTTTTGATCGGAAAACGGGAAGGATGTTTAAACCGGGAGTTATTTGTTGCTCCATCCTGGATCTTCCAGGTAGTGTGTTGAGCCTCCAGGCCTTGCTCAAAGTAGTGGAACTTTCCAGGAAATTGAAAAGCCTCCTCGTGCATTTCAAAACTCAAGAGATGCAATTTAAAGTGTTGGTTATGACCTATAAAGCTGTTAGCAAATACTTCAAAAGAAAAGGATTTAGGGGTAGTGATTTCTGACAGTCTCAAAATGGGTGAACAGTGCAGTCAGGCGGTAGGAAAAGCAAGTAGGATGCTTGGCTGCATAGCTAGAGGTATAACAAGCAGGAAGAGGGAGATTGTGATCCCCTTATATAGAGTGCTGGTGAGACCCCTTTTGGAATACTGTGTTCAGTTCTGGAGACCTCACCTACAAAAAGATATTGACAAAATTGAACGGGTCCAAAGACGGGCTACAAGAATGGTGGAAGGTCTTAAGCATAAAACGTATCAGGAAAGACTTCATGAACTCCATCTGTATAGTCTGGAGGACAGAAGGAAAAGGGGGGACATGATCGAAACATTTAAATATATTAAAGGGTTAAATAAGGTCCAGGAGGGAAGTGTTTTTAATAGGAAAGTGAACACAAGAACAAGGGGACACAATCTGAAGTTAGTTGGGGGGAAGATCAAAAGCAACATGAGAAAATATTATTTTACTGAAAGAGTAGTAGATCCTTGGAACAAACTTCCAGCAGACGTGGTAGATAAATCCACAGTAACTGAATTTAAACATGCCTGGGATAAACATATATCCATCCTAAGATAAAATACAGAAAATAGTATAAGGGCAGACTAGATGGACCATGAGGTCTTTTTCTGCCGTCAGACTTCTATGTTTCTATGTTTCTACCTGGCTTAGGACCAGACTTCTTACAGGACTATCTGCTGCCTCATGTATGCCAGTGGCCGGCCAGATCCCACAGAATCGGCCTTCTCCAGATCTGGGGAAGGGCCTTCTCTGTGATGGCTCCGGTCCTTTGGAAACAACTCGCCCCAGAGATTCACCTCACCCCCACCCTCCCGGCCTTCTGCAAGGTTTTAAAAACACAACAGCCTGGGGCTGTTGAGCGCTGATACCTTGCCCCAGCCAAATATTATGACTTTGATGAGATGGAAGTTGGTTGAATGGCTTTAAATGTCTTGGGTTTTTATAGAGTTGAATTATTTGGATTCTCAAATGGGTAGGATTTGATATTGTCGATTTTGTATTCTTTTATGCTGTGTAAGGCACTCTAAATCCCCTGGAGGAGGGCGGCCTAGAAATCCAATAAAGGGAGGGAGGGAGGAGGAAGGAAAGAGAGAGAGAGAACTCGTATTTATGACAGTTATTCCGTGTCCCAAGGTTACTCGATCCTCTTTTGCGACCATCCAGCAAGCAAAGTGAATGGGGAAGCCAGATTGACTTAGCAACCAGATTTACAAACTTCACATCTCCAGCCACTCATTTTAACACCGGGAGCAAGAAAAGTCGCAAGAAAGGGGGGGGAAACTCAATAAATGTCACACCTAGCAGCAGAAATTTGGGGGGGGGGGGATTGGTTGTGGTCGTATATCGAGGACTTCTCGTTTTGCCAATTTTCAATCCCGTGTGGTTTTGGGTTCAAGTTTCAGGACAAGCTGGATGGCTATAGCTATTTTTGTCTTTATAGTAGCCAAACGTTCTCAAACTTTGTGTTTTGCAAAAACAAGACAGGTTTTGTCAATACAATGAGATTTGGCTAGGTCAAAATATTCAGTTGGTGTTTGAAATGTGGCTTTTTGGGGCGGGGGGCTCAAAATCCACTTCCGATATTTGTTATACTTCACTAACTGTCTGTCTGTCTGTCTATCTATCTCTATCTCTCTATCACTATCTATCTATCTATCTATCTATCTATCTATCTATCTACCTATCTATTTCTATCTATCTATCTCTATCTCTATCCATCTATCTCTATCTATCTATCATCTATCTATCTATCTATCTATCTATCTATCTATCTATCTATCTATCTACCTACCTATCTTTCCAAAATGCCACTAAATCTCCAGAATCCTTAAAGGCTAGAAACTTGAAATTTGCCACCTATGTTCCTCTTGGCTCCTAGATGCTCACTAAAAAGGATTTTTCAAAATGACCATCAGAGCATTAGTATTTCCTATATTATTATTATTAACAGGCTGTGATGCTAAGGCGTTCTACTCCCCCTCCCCACCTGAAAAGAAATCTGTCCCAAATGCAAAACACAAGCAGAGGAGAGAAGCTTCCGTTTTACTTTCCCAGCAGCAAGCAGCTTTACAGAACAGTTGAGCTAAGCCAGCAAGGCTAAGGAAGAGAAGGGGATGGGATAGGGGAGGCCTCTGTGGGGCAAGCCTCGGGGAGAGAAGGGGAGAGGAGAGGATCAGGCGTAACTACTCAATTATTTTCAAGCTGTAAGTGTCAATTTATCAAGGCCGACGATATAGTTTAGCTGCGGAGCATGGGTATTCAGCTAGTTACGTATATTTGTGAAGTTATACTTTTTTATTTACATTTCACATTTGTTTGTTTGTTTGTTTATTTGCTTGGGCAGGGGGGTTGGACTAGATGACCTGCCAGCAGGTGCCTTCCAAACTCTGTTCATCTGTTAAGTGTGGATTTGTTTCTCTGGTCTTTCTCACCTTCGGATACCGTTTGAGCAAGTCCCGACCTATTCCTACGATGGGCGAGTCTGCCAAGGGTTTTCTTTTGAGCCGTGAGTCATCTCTTAAGGATTTGGTCAAATGCCTTCCCTTAATATGCTCATGGTAGCAGGTAATCCTTGACTTACAACCATGCCATTAGCAGGCGGTCAAAGTTATAGCAGCGTTGAAAATAGTGACTTACCGTATTTTTTGGAGTATAAAACGCACCTTTTTCCTCCCTAAAAGAGGCTGATAATTTCGGTGCATCTTATACTGTGAATGTAGCTTTTTTATTTCAGCCCTAGCCACTGTTTCCTGTAAGCTGTGCGCGTGCACGTGTGCGTGCCCCAAAATACCCCCCCCACGCACCCTTTTCCCGGGGGGGCGGGGAGACCGTCAGTAAAAAGAAAGAAAAGGAGCCGCGGCCGTCACTGCCTCCCCATGGTGCCTCCGGCCCCCTCGGCCCTGCCCCCCACCCACCCAATCGGCCCCCTCTCCTCCTCCGCCGCCTCCTGCCTTGGGGCGCGCCTCTCCCGCGGCCAAGGCTGCCGATTCTCCTCCTCTCCGCGCGCTTCGGGAATGCCCGCCCCGCCCCTCTCGCAGCCCCTTTGCTGGGAGCGCTTTTGTCCCAGACTTTCAGCAAGGGGGCTGCAGTAGAGGTATAACCTGTCCTCATCTTTATGACTACCCCAGCATTCTGACAAACACTTGATCAAAATTCAGAGGCTTCTATTCACAATGGCTTGCAACATCCCTGAGGTCTCAATTTCTTCCCTCCCAGCCGACAACCTTGGGGGAAGTTGGATTTTCATGTGACTCACTTAACAACTTCTGTGATTTGCTTAATAAATGTGTCCAACATGGCTGTCCAGTAGGGTTCCACTTAACAATGGAAGTTCCAATCCTAATGGTAATTTAATTGTGTTCTTATGTCAAGGACCGTCCATATTTTTTCTTTCCACTTCTGATCTGAGGCCATAGTAAATTCTGTGCTTTATGCGTGCGCACATGATTTGTCTGCGACCTCATAAAACTCCCTGGCTTTATTTTGGATATTCCTTTTTTTTAATAAAAGTCTTTATTGATTATTTACATACAAAATAAACACACACACACACTCCATAAAAAACAATCACATAGAAAAGATAAAATATATACATATTTTGTTTATGTATTGTATTTGTATACATTGTATTGTATATTTGTTATGATATTATTATTATATTCTGTATCGCCTTTATCCTGGAGCTCTAATGTTAATTTGTTCATTTCAGCAACTTCATTTACTTTATTAATTAGGTTTAATGTTGTTGGTATCTTATCGGTTTTCCATAGTTGTGCATATTGTATTGTATATACATAAACAAAAGATAAAACATATACACATTTACATTCTTATCATAAGTGCAGTGGTACCTCTACCTAAGAACGCCTCTAACTTACAAACTTTTCTAGATCAGAACCGGGTGTTCAAGATTTTTTTGCCTCTTCTCAAGAATCGTTTTCCACTTACAAACCCGAGCCTCCGAAACTGTAACGAGAAAAGGCCTGCGTGGAGCCTCTCTAGGAATCTCCTGGGAGGAAACAGGGCCGGAAAAGGTGGGAAGAAGCCTCTGTGGCGCCTCTCTAAGAATCTCCTGGGAGGAAACAGGGTTTCCATCCTCCCTGTGGTTTCCCCAGCTGCACGAATTATTGGCTTTTACATTGATTCCTATGGGAAAAATTGCTTCTTCTTACAAACTTTTCTATTTAAGAACCTGGTCACGGAACGAATTAAGTTCATAAGTAGAGGTACCACTCTATAACATTTAACAGAAAGAAAAAAAAGGTCAGCTATTCTACTGACTATCATTTTTGAACAGCCCTTGTATAGCCCCGTATTTTCTTTCTATGCGCTTTTTTTCTTAGTTACAGTAATTTTTAAGATCAATGAGTCTTTTCCCTTTTATACAAATAGAATGTGAATTTAACAACAATTTACATTTATATTCTGTTTTTTTAGATATGATTGTAAGATTACATATCTATATTTCCATTCAAAGTTTCTTCCAAATCGTGGGGGATGAATGAATCTACTTTTTATATTTCAATATCTTTCTTTCTTCAACCAGTCACATTCCAGTCAAGCCCTGAGTCTGCGGAGAGGGGCGGCATACAAATCTAATTTATCATTATTATTATTATTATTATTATTATTATTATTATTTTATTTTTTATTTTTATTTATTTATTTATTAGATTTGTATGCCGCCCCTTTCCGTAGACTCGGGGCGGCTCACAACACAATAAAAACAGTTTATAACAAATCTAATAATTTACAATTTAAAATATTAAAAAACCCCATTATTAAACAGACATACACACAAGCATACCATACATAAATTGTATAGGCCCGGGGGAGATAACTCAGTTCCCCCATGCCTGACGACAAAGGTGGGTTTTAAGGAGTTTGCAAAAGGCGAGGAGGGTAGGGGCAGTTCTAATCTCTGTGGGGAGCTGGTTCCAGAGAGTCGGGGCCACCACAGAGAAGGCTCTTCCCCTGGGGCCTGCCAACCGACATTGTTTAGTTGACGGGACCCGGAGAAGGCCCACTCTGTGGGATCTAATCGGTCGCTGGGATTCGTGCGGCAGAAGGCGGTCTCAGAGATATTCTGGTCCGATGCCATGAAGGGCTTTAGAGGTCATAACCAACACTTTGAATTGTGACTGGAAATTGATCGGCAACCAATGCCGACTGCGGAGTGTTGGTGTAACATGGGCATATTTGGGGAAGCCCATGATTGCTCTCGCAGCTGCATTCTGCACGATCTGAAGTTTCCAAACACTTTTCAAAGGTAGCCCCATGTAGAGAGCATTACAGTAGTCGAGCCTCGTGGTGATGAGGGCATGAGTGACTGTGAGCAGTGAGTCCCAGTCCTGATAGGGCCGCAACTGGTGCACCAGGCGAACCTGGGCAAACGCCCCCCTCGCCACAGCTGAAATATGGTTCTCTAATGTGAGCTGTGGATCGAGGAGGACGCCCAAGTTGCGGACCCTCTCCGAGGGGGTCAATAATTCCTTCCCCAGGGTGATGGACAGACAGGTGGGATTATTATTATTATTATTATTATTATTATTATTATTATTATTGTTATATTCTGTATCGCCTTTATCCTGGAGATCTAATGTTAATTTGTTCATTTCAGCAACTACTTTATTAATTAGGTTTAATGTTGTTGGTATCTTATCTGTTTTCCATAGTTGTGCGTATATTAATCTTGCAGCTGTTAATATATGTATGATCAAGTATCTATCTTCCTTTATTGTTTTTATCTTGAAAATACCTTAGAGAAATAATTCTGGATTATGTGGTATTTGTTTATGAGTAATTTGCTCCAGATAAATTTTTAACTTTAATAAAAAAACTTTTGGGGCATGTCCACCAAAGATGGTAATATGTTCCTGTAGACTGTTTGCGCTTCCAGCAAATTTGGGGAGATATTTGGGTACATTTTAACCATGCAGGCTGGAGGTAAATGCCATTTATTTTGGATATTCTGTGCAGTTCCGCTTTCGGTTTCTTTTCAGTAACCATGAGGACTAGAGCCGTGAACATAGAGATACCATATCATACTCAGCAATCAACAATTTTCCTACCGACTAATCTCTCTTCTCTGTTTCAGGGAATTTGATTGCTCGGATAATCAACCAAGATGTCGGAAGAGATCATTGTCCCCATTTATTGCACCGGGGTGTCAGCTCAAGTCCAGAAGCAACGGGCCAAAGACCTGGGTTTGGGGAAACATGAGAACGCAGTCAAGCACTTGGGTCAGGATTTTGAGAGGCTTCGCAACGAATGTCTGCAGAACGGGAGCCTCTTCAGGGATGAAACTTTCCCGCCCACGGCGTCTTCGCTGGGTTTCAAAGAACTGGGGCCGAATTCTTCTAAGACCTACGGGGTCAAGTGGAAACGCCCAACGGTGAGTCTTGAATTTGTAGGGCGCAGAAACTTATTATTATTATTATTATTATTATTATTATTATTATTATTATTATTAATTGGATTTGTATGCCGCCCCTCTCCGTAGACTCGGGGCGGCTAACAACAGTAATAAAAAAACATCATGCAAATCCAATACCAAAAACAACTAAAATATCCTTATTATAAAACTAAACATCCATATAACAAACATACCATGCATAAATTATAAAGGCTTAGGGGGAAAGAATGTCTCAGTTCCCCCATGCCTGACGACAGAGGTGGGTTTTAAGGAGCTTACGGAAGGCAAGGAGGGGGGGGGGCAATTCTAATCTCTGGGGGGAGTTGATTCCAGAGGGTCGGGGCCGCCACAGAGAAGGCTCTTCCCCTGGGCCCCGCCAAGCGACATTGTTTTGTTGACGGGACCCGGAGAAGGGACCTAACCGGTCGCTGGGATTCGTGCGGCAGAAGGCGGTCTCGTAGATACCCTGGTCCGGTGCCATGAAGGGCTTTATAGGTAATGACCAACACTTTGAATTGTGACCGGAAACTGATCGGCAACCAATGCAGACTGCGGAGTGTTGGTGTTACATGGGCATTCCTCTGAAAACCTTTTTTTTCTTTTGGTAATCTCAAGGAGACCATCATTGATCCCCATTCCCTCCCCACTCCAGGGGGAAGGATACTGCAAAATCCCCATTTTCTCCTGATCAGCTGTGACTCTGGAGGTGGAGATGGGGCTAGTCGGAGATGGTATTTACCGGTTCTCCAAACTACACAAAATTTCCCACTACCGGTTCTCCAGAACCTGGCTAGAACCTGCTGAAATCCACTTCTGCTTTATTAGCAGATTTATTATTTTCAAAAAGGGAATACAGTAGTACCTCTAGATACGAGTTTAATTCGTTCCAGAATGGAGCTTGTATGTTGAACCACTCGTATCTGGAACAAATGGCTTCAGACTTTGTTTTTCCCCTCCGAGATAACCAGAAGCAAGGATTATTGCGCCACCTAGTGGACGCTCGGCTCGTGTCCCGAATTTGAGCTCGGAACTAGAACAGAAATTTTTCTCCCCTCGCGGCTCGTAACTTGGAATACTCGCATGTGGAGCAGCTCGTATCTAGAGGTACTACTGTAGTGCCCTAGACAAGATCATTCTTCTCAATTGTTCCACCATTTGAACAGTTTCGTCTCTTTGGATTTTTCAGGAAATGTGCCGAAACCCGCTTTTCATTGTGGACGGTGCCACACGGACCGATGTTTGCCAGGGAGCTCTGGGTGAGTGGCGAGACCTGCAGCCAGATGGATGTCCACATCCCTGGGCCCTTTTCTATCCTTTTTTTCCCAGTCAGACAAGAGCTGAAATGCTTAAGAAAAGCAACTTATTATATAGAGGAGCAATACTTAAATATAAGGGTTTATTAAATTCCCAATTGAAATTAAAAACTAGAGAAGAATTAAATACAGAGGGTATAAAGTCTGCGGAGAGGGGCGCCATACAAATCCAATAGATAGATAGATAGATAGATAGATAGATAGATAGATAGATAGATAGATAGATAGATAAATAAGGATGGATAGATAGATAGATAGATAGATAGATAGATAGATAGATAGATGATAGACAGATAGATAGATAAATAGATAAATAGATAAATAGATAAATAAATAAGGATGGATAGATAGATAGATAGATAGATAGATAGATAGATAGATAGATAGATGATAGACAGACAGACAGACAGACAGACAGACAGACAAATAAATAAATAAATAAATAAGGATGGATAGATAGATAGATAGATAGATAGATAGATAGATAGATAGATAGATAGGTGAACATATGTGCAGATCCAGGGAAGATTTACAAAAGATAAAAAGATTAATTACTTTCAAAAAGGGAATAGTGCCCTAGACAAGATAATTATGAAAAACCAAGGAAAATTGATTGGGAAAATTTACAAATATATTTATTTATTTATTTATTTATTGGATTTGTATGCTGCCCCTCTCCGTAGACTTGGGGCGGCTAACAACAGTAATAAAAACAGCATATAAACAATCCAATATTAAAACAGTTAAAAACCATTTATTATAAAACCAAACATACATACAGACATACCATGCATAAAATTGTAAAGGCCTAGGGGGAAAGAGTATCTCAGTTCCACCATGTCTGGTGGCAGAGGTGGGTTTTAAGAAGCTTACGAAAGGCAAGGAGGGTGGGGGCAATTCTAATCTCTGGGGGGAGTTGGTTCCAGAGGGCCGGGGCCGTCACAGAGAAGGCTCTTAACCTGAGTCCCGCCAAGCGACATTGTTTAGTTGACTGGACCCGGAGCAGACCCACTTTGTGGGACCTAATATGATAAGATCCAGAACAGAAGGTCACATTCTAAAAGACAGTATGATAAGTTGGTGTAGAAATTTTGGTCACATTATAGATTTCGATAAGTGGGAAAAACTTTGGACATGCAATTGGCAAATAACCAAATCAGTAACATTCAAAGAAAATCAGATGGAGATTTCTTACAGATGGCACTTGCCACCTAATAGATTTTCAAAAATGTACCCTAACACCCACTCTAACTTTTGGAAATGTAAAAAGGAGATTGGTACATACTATCATCAGTGGTGGATCTGCCCTAAAGCTAAATCTTACTGGAACTTGATGGAGAAATGGCTAAGAGAAATTACAAAACAGGAAGTTAGAAAGATTCCAGAATTTTTTCTATTAAGCATATTCATAGAAACATAGAAGTCTGACGGCAGAAAAAGACCTCATGGTCCATCTAGTCTGCCCTTATACTATTTCCTGTATTTTATCTTAGGATGGATATATGTTTATCCCAGGCATGTTTCAATTCAGTTACTGTGGATTCACCAACCAGGTCTGCTGGAAGTTTGTTCCAAGGATCTATTACTCTTTCAGTAAAATAATATTTTCTCATGTTGCTTTTGATCTTTCCCCCAACTAACTTCAGATTGTGTCCCCTTGTTCTTGTGTTCACTTCCCTCCTGGACCTTATTTAACCCTTTAATATATTTAAATGTTTCGATCATGTCCCCCCTTTTCCTTCTGTCCTCCAGACTATACTGATTGCATTCATTAAGTCTTTCCTGATACGTTTTATGCTTAAGACCTTCCACCATTCTTGTAGCCCGTCTTTGGACCCGTTCAATTTTGTCAATATCTTTTTGTAGGTGAGGTCTCCAGAACTGAACACAGTATTCCAAATGTGGTCTCACCAGCATTCTATATAGCGGGATCATAATCTCCCTCTTCCTGCTTGTTATACCTCTAGCTATGTAGCCAAGCATCCTATTTGCTTTCCCTACCGCCTGACTGCACTGTTCACCCATTTTGAGACTGTCAGAAATCACTACCCCTAAATCCTTTTCATTTGAAGTATTTGCTAACACAGAACTGCCAATACAATACTCAGATTGAGGATTCCTTTTCCCCAAGTGCATTATTTTACATTTGGAAACATTAAACTGCAGTTTCCATTGCTTTGACCATTTATCTAGTAAAGCTAAATCATTTACCATATTACAGACGCCTCCAGGAATATCAACCCTATTGCACACTTTAGAGTCATCGGCAAATAGGCAAACCTTCCCTACCAAACCTTCCCCTATGTCACTCACAAACATATTAAAAAGAATAGGACCCAGAACAGACCCTTGTGGCACACCGCTTGTAACCTGACTCTGCTCAGAATACTCGCCATTAACAATAACTCTTTGATGTCTACGCTTCAGCCAGCTGCAAATCCATTGAACTATCCAGGGATTAAGTCCAATCTTCACTAATTTATCTATCAGCTCTTTATGTGGAACCGTATCAAAGGCTTTGCTGAAGTCCAGGTAGGCAATATCCACGGCACCACCTTCATCCAACACCTTTGTGACATAGTCAAAGAAATCATTGAGATTAGTCTGACATGATTAGCCTTCAGTAAAGCCATGCTGATTTGGGTCCAATAAGTTATTGTTTTTTAGGTGCTGATTTATCCTCTTTTTGAGTAGAGTCTCCATCATTTTAACTACAACTGATGTCAAGCTAGCTGGCCTGTAGTTACCAGCTTCTTCTCTAAAAATACAAAAAAGAAATACAGTACTTAATAACACACACTTTATCAGGAACCAGAATAGTTTTTGCACAAAGGTGGAAGGATGTAGACATTCCGAAAGAAGAAGAGATAATTTTAAAAATTACTCACTGTGTTGAAATGGATATGATGATGAAGCGGTTGAAGGGACAAGAGGGTACGGAATACTATAAAATCTGGGACAAGTCTTATGATTGGTTGAATAGAAGAACATCTAAGTAATTGAATGTATTTAATAGGAAAGTGAACACAAGAACAAGGGGACACAATCTGAAGTTAGTTGGGGGAAAGATCAAAAGCAATGTGAGAAAATATCATTTGACTGAAAGAGTAGTAGATCCTTGAAACAAACTTCCAGCAGACGTGGTTGGTAAATCCACAGTCACTGAATTTAAACATGCCTGGGATAAACATAGATCCATCCTAAGATAAAATACAGGAAATAGTATAAGGGCAGACTAGATGGACCATGAGGTCTTTTTCTGCCGTCAGTCTTCTATGTTTCTATATTATATAGTATTACATAGTTAAAATTCTGTAAATAACAGGAAAATACAAGTATATGTTTGTTCTTTTTTTTTCTTTCCCTTTTTCTATATGACTTGATTGGCAAAGTCTCCAGAGACTTCTGACAAGTGGAGCGGTATTTGCTCCTACTTTTTGTTGTATGTTTGTCGTTTATGTTTTGTCTTGTTTTGAAAAAAATAAAATTTAAAAAAGAAAAGCAACCTAGAACCAAGGAGGAATTTCACGACAGCGAAAAACAGTTTAACCAGTGGAACTGCTTGCCACCAGAAATCATGAGTGCTCCATCCCTGGATTCTTGGACAACCATTTGTCAGGAAGGGTGTAAGATATCTTGCTTGAGCAGGAGGTCGGACTATACCACTTCCAATCTCTTGTTGAAAACCTCCAGTGTCTGAGCACCAACTTCTGGAGGCAACCTCTGCTCTATTGATTAATATTTCTCATTGCTGGGAAGTTCGCTCTTAGTTCCAAGTTGGATGTGCCTCTGAGCAGCTTCCACCCGTTGCTTCTGGCCCCAGCAGTTACAGGGAATTTTCCCTCCCCTCTGGTTGCTCCCACACCCTTCTGTCCATTATCTGATCAATTCAGCACCTGCGTAGAGCTGCCACCCCACCCTGTGGCACCAAGCCAACTTTGGGGCTTAAGAAACTGGTTGCAGCTGCTAGTAATTCCAGAGATTGTTTGCAGCTGTACCATCCCTCCCTGGGTCCTTCCTGGCTGATAGCAATAGCCTTATAGCAATAGCATTTATTATTATTATTTTATTTTATTTTATTTATTCATGTTATTTATTCATTTTATTTTATTTTATTTTATTTTATTTATTCATAGATAGGTAGGTAGGTAGGTAGGTAGGTTGGTTGGTTGGTTGGTTGGTTGGTTGGTTGGTTGGTTGATTGATTTTTATTGGCCAAGTGTGATTGGACACACAAGGAATTTGTCTTGGTGCATATGCCCTCAGCGTACATAAAATAAAATATACATTTGTCAACAATCATGTGGTACGACACTTAATGATTGTCATAGGGGTCAAATAAGCAATATTAATAAAAATCTTAGGATATAAGCAACAAGTTACAGTCATACAGTCAACATGGGAGGAAATGGGTGATAGGAATGATGAGAAAAAAAAGTAGAATACAAGTGCAGATTGAGTAGAAAGTCTGACAGTGTTGAGGGAATTATTTGTTTAGTAGAGTGATGGCGTTCGGAAAAAAACTGTTCTTGTGTCTAGTTGTCTTGCTGTGCAGTGCTCATTTTATTTTATTTATTTTATTTTATTATTTTATTATTTTATTTTATTTATTTTATTTTTTTATTTTATTTTATTTTATTATTTTATTTATTTTATTTTATTTTATTCGATCTGACAAACTGCTGGCAGTCTGTGATCAGCAGAGGCTCTTCTACAATGTCGTTAAAAATAAGTTGGCCATGTAATGACCAGCTGAACAACTGACACGATTCTGTACTTAGGACCTTGACTTATAGTCCTCTAAGTTAAGGACATGATAGGAATCTAAACAAAAGAAGAAGATTTTAAAAAACTGAAAAAGGGATAGAACAGAAGTTGCCTTCCGAAGTTGTGGGAACTCCATCACTGGTCAAGAAGAGATTATTTATTTATATGTTTGTTTGTTTGTTTGTTTGTTTATATTTGTATGTTGCCCATTCCCGAGGACTCAGGGTGGCTTAAAACAAAAATAAAAACAGCATAAAATGGTTAAAATAACCACAACAGACTATATCTTTCTGGATATAGCAGGCTGAATTTTCTGGTTTCTCTCTCTCTCTCTAGGAGACTGTTGGCTGTTAGCTGCCATTGCATCGCTCACGCTTAATGACCCCCTTCTCCATCGCGTGGTCCCCCATGGACAAAGCTTCGAGAACGGATATGCTGGTATCTTCCACTTCCAGGTAAACACACCTCTCCGATCCTTTGTCCAGAGTCCATGAGTTTATTATTTCCTCTTTCTTTTGGACATACAAGCAAACGTGTTAAGCCCTGTGCAGCAGTGATGGGTTTGTTTGTTTGTTTGTTTGTTTGTTTGTTTATTTATTTATTTATTATCTATCTATCTAATCTATCTATCTATCTATCTATCTATCTATCTATCTATCTATCTATCTATCTATCTTATCTTATCCTATCCTATCCTATCCATCCATCCATCCATCCATCTATCTATCCATCTATCTATTGGATTTGTATGCCGTCCCTCTCCGGAGACTCGGGGCGGCTAACAGCAACAATAAAACTGTGTACAATAGTAATTTGGTATTAGAAATGATTAAAAGTCCATTAATATAAAAACCAAACATACATACATACATACCATGCATAAAATTGTAAAGGCCTAGGGGGAAAGAGGATCTCAATTCCCCCATGCCTGGCGGCAGAGGTGGGTTTTAAGTTGTTTACGAAAGGCAAGGAGGGTGGGGGCAGTTCTAATCTCTGGGGGGAGTTGGTTCCAGAGGGCCGGGGCCTCCACAGAGAAGGCTCTTCCCCTGGGTCCCGCCAGGCGACATTGCTTAGTTGACGGGACCCGGAGAAGATCCACTCTGTGGGACCTAACTGGTCGCTGGGATTCGTGCAGCAGAAGGCGGTCCCGGAGATAATCTGGTCCGGTGCCATGAAGGGCTTTATAGGTCATAACCAACACTTTGAATTGTGACCGGAAACTGATCGGCAACCAATGCAGACTGTGGAGTGTTGGGGTAACGTGGGCATATTTGGGAAAGCCCATGGTTTCTATAGGTACGGTCAGGTACGCAGAACCAGTAGAAAAATTTTGAATTATTTCTGCTTTTTTCCTTCTGGGCTCTGGGTATGTTTTTCCTATCGCAGTAAATGAGGTTGAATGTGTATAATTTGAGAACAGCTATGTGTGTTTACATAAAACATACAGGAGGTGGACAAACACCTTGAAAATCCAGATTTGGAATCCAGATTTGTGAAGCTCCCTTCGAACAGTTTTTTGTGGAAACTGGGTTCTGTACGTGTTTATTTAGGATTTAGGGGTAGTGATTTCTGACAGTCTCAAAATGGGTGATACAGTGCAGTCAGGCAGTAGGGAAAACAAGTAGGATGCTTGGTTGCATAGCTAGAGGTATAACAAGCAGGAAGAGGGAGATCATGATCCCGCTATATAGAGTGCTGGTGAGACCACATTTGGAATACTGTGTTCAGTACTGGGGACCTCACCTACAAAAAGATATTGACAAAATTGAATGGGTCCAAAGACGCGATACTAGAATGGTGGAAGGTCTTAAGCATAAAACTTATCAGGAAAGACTTCATGGACTCAATCTGTATAGTCTGGAGGGCAGAAGGAAAAGGGGGGACATGATCGAAACATTTAAATATGTTAAAGGGTTAAATAAGGTTCAGGAGGGAAGTGTTTTTAATAGGAAAGTGAACACAAGAACAAGGGGACACAATCTGAAGTTAGTTGGGGGAAAGAGCAAAAGCAACGTGAGAAAATATTATTTTACTGAAAGAGGAGTAGATGCTTGGGACAAACTTCCAGCAGACGTGGTTGGTAAATCCACAGGAACTGAATTTAAACATGCCTGGGATAAACATATCTCCATCCTAAGATAAAATACAGAAAATAGTATAAGGGCAGACTAGATGGACCATGGGGTCTTTTTCTGCCGTCAGACTTCTATGTTTCTATGTTTCTATGAGGTCTTTTTCTGCAGTCAGTCTTCTATTGAGCTCTGCAGTGATTTTAAGAGCTGCAGTCTTACAATCCACTCTAACAATTCATTGTAGAGTCTGACAGTCTCTCTCAGACAACTTCGACTTTCGACCAGACCTGTGCTTGGCTGAGGACGTTTTTCCCTTCTCTTTCAAAAGCAGTCATTACTTTTGAGAGGTGACCTCTTGAAACGCCAAAAATTCAGGCACTTTCTGTTACACTAGCACCTGCCATTCGATCACCAACAATTTGGCCTCTTTGAAGGTTTGAGAGGTCTGTCATTTCTAGAAGGTTATAACCAATTTCCTTAAATTTCTGTAAAAAAAAAAGGTAGTTAAAAAAACCATATCAAATAACAGAATTTTTTTAAAAAAACATTAAAATATGTCAAGTTTTCATTAATCTGAATATGTTCAAACATTATGATGCCAAAAAGTCAAGTGTTTCCATTTTATTGGCCACCCCTGTACAGTTTATATACCGTAGTACATAACGTATATTTTTGTGTGCCTGTGTGTAATATGTATGTACCCATATGATATACACACATAGAATTAAATAGTAGTAGTAAATAGATAGGGAAATTGTATCTCTTTGAGGCGAGAAGAGGCCAGGCACCCTAACCCTAATCGAAACCCTTGACGTGAGTGACTTCAAGTTGGCCACCTTTAAGCCAGTCGCATGACCTTTAGCCACCCTCGGTCACATGATCATCAAGACCGTCCATTTCCGCACATGATATTATTTTTTCGATAGTATCTTCTTCCATAGGTATGGTTTCATTTTTCCAGCTGTTGACACGTGGAGAATTAAATACAATTGATTTTTATCAAAATGTTCACGAGCTATACCTAGTAAAAAAAAAAAAAGTCAGGCTTCTGAATTATGAAAGAAAGAAAAGAAAATTTAGGATTCTTCACTTCTTGGGTTTTTTCCTCTTCTGAAAACAGATCTGGCAGTTTGGAGAATGGATAGACGTAGTGATAGACGATTTGCTCCCGACAAAAGACGGCAAGTTGGTGTTTGTTCACTCCGCCGAAGGGAACGAGTTCTGGAGCGCCCTGCTGGAAAAAGCTTATGCCAAGTATGTTTCACTTTTGATATTATTAATATTATTATTTATTTCAAGAGGAAAGCGTTGCAGAGTCGGTCTTCGCTGTTGGAACTTTTGGCATTCTCCCCATTCTTTTGGAGAAGGACTCAGTCTTTCCCGTCTGTGAAATGGGCCGAGAAACAGATGGTCTGGACTCTGGAATTCAGACAACACTGTGCTACCTCCTAGGCCAGTGATGGCGAACCTATGGCATGGGTGCCACAGGTGGCACGCAGAGCCATATCTGCTGGCACGTGAACTGTTTTATTTTTATTTATTGTATTTATTTATTTTGTCCAATACACAATAGTACACAATGAAGGTTATAGAGGATATAGTAGAGAAGAAATACGAGATATAGGAGAGACTATAGGACAGGGGACGGAAGGCACTCTAGTGCGCTTACTGACCTCTTAGGAATCTGGAGAGGTCAACCGTGGATAGTCTAAGGGTAAAATGTTGGGGGTTAGCGGATGATACTACAGAGTCCGGTAATGAGTTCCACGCTTCGACAACCCGATGACTAAAGTCATATTTTTTACAGTCAAGTTTGGAGCGGTTAATATTAAGCTTGAATCTGTTTGTGTGCTCTTGTGTTGGTTTTTTAGATTGTTTTTAATATTAGATTTGTTTACATTGTCTTTTTATATTGTTGTTAGCCGCCCCGAGTCTTCGGAGAGGGGTGGCATACAAATCTAATAAATAATAATAATAATAACAACAACAACATTAGCAAACCAAAGTATCAAATTAAGGTCAAGCCATGATAAAATCGCCATAGAGTTGCCATAGCAGAGCTGCTCTAATTCGATGTCTCCCTTAGGTTGAATGGCTGCTATGAGGCCTTGTCTGGAGGAAGCACCTCTGAAGGGTTTGAGGACTTCACAGGGGGGGTGACCGAGTGGTACGATCTCAAGAAGCCTCCCAGCGACCTCTTTCAGATCATTTTGAAAGCCCTGGAGAGAGGATCTCTTATGGGGTGCTCCATTGACGTGAGTATATCGGGGAGCTCATCTCGCCTTTGCTTAGAGATGGTGGGGGACCTGTGAGTGAACTAAATTCATTGGACACTTGGCAAGCTTTATTATTATTTATTATTAAGGTGAGGCAAGATTAAGATAAGGTGAGATAAAAAAATATAAAAGAATAAGCTAAGGTGACGTGATATAATGTAAGATAACGTAAGATAACTAGATAAGATAGATGATACAATAAGAAGACAAGATGACATAAGATACAATGTAAGATAACATAAGATAACGTGAAGATAGATGATAAAATAAGATAAGAGGATAAGATAAGGATAAGACCAGGACTCACTGCTCACAGTCACTCATGCCCTCATCACCTCGAGGTTCGACTACTGTAATGCTCTACATGGGGCTACCTTTGAAAAGTGTTCGGAAACTCCAGATCATGCAGAATGCAGCTGCGAGAGCAGTCATGGGCTTACCTAGGTATGCCCATGTTTCACCAACACTCCGCAGTCTGCATTGGTTGCCGATCAATTTCCGGTCACAATTCAAAGTGTTGGTTATGACCTTTAAAGCCCTTCAGGGCACTGGACCAGAATATCTCCGAGACCGCCTGCTGCTGCACGAATCCCAGCAACCGATTAGGTCCCACAGAGTGGGCCTTCTCCGGATCCCGTCAACTAAACAATGTCGGTTGGCGGGCCCCAGGGGAAGAGCCTTCTCTGTGGCGGCCCCGACCCTCTGGAACCAACTCCCCCCGGAGATTAGAACTGCCCCTACTCTCCTTGCCTTTTGTAAGCTCCTTAAGACCCACCTTTGTCGTCAGGCATGGGGGAACTGAGACATCTCCCCCGGGCATATACAATTTATGAATGGTATGTCTATATGTATGTTTGTTTAGAAAATGGGGTTTTAAAAATATTTTTAAACTGTAATTTAGATTTGTTGTAAATTGTTTCACTTTGTTGTGAGCCGCCCCGAGTCTGCGGAGAGGGGCGGCATACAAATCTAAATAATAAATAATAATAATAAATAAGATGACAAAAAAATAATATAACATAACATAAGATAGTGTAAGATAACATAAAATAACAAGATAAGATAGATAATGGGATAAGAAGATAAGATAAGATGACATAAGATATAATGTAAGATAACATAAGATAACAGGATAAGATAGATGATAGAATAAGATAAGAGGATAAAATCAGATGACATAAGATATAATGTAAGATAACATAAGGTATAACGTAAGGTAACATAAGATATAATGTAAGAATAGAATAGGATAGAATAGAATAGAATAGAATTCTTTATTGGCCAAGTGTGATTGGACACACAAGGAATTTGTCTTTGGTGCAGATGCTCTCAGTGTACATAAAAGAAAAAGATACTTTTGTCAAGAATCATGTGGTACAACCCTTAATGATTTAAAGATAAAATATACTTAAAGATAATGAGAAGATAGATAATAGAATAACATAAGAGGATAAGATATATAATGTAAGATAATGTAAGGTAACATAAGAGAACAAGATAAGATCAATGATAAGACAGCAATATGAAATGAGGTAAGGTAAAATGCTAAAAATAAGATTAAGATAACCTACCTTTATTGTCACTTTTTTCTGTGAATGCCTTAAAAAATGAAATTCTGATGCCCGTTCTCATTATTTTATTATTTATTACATTTTTATACAAGGTGACTCTGGGCAGCTTGTAAGTTATAAAACAAGCAAAGGTAACTAAACCATTGACACATGAAAAGTACACAGATCAAAATATTAAAAGGCCGTACTAAAACCAGAGCTAAGAGATGGACTTCTATACCGAGTCCTTGAGTTACAACCCTAATTACCATAATCGGTCATAATTCGTAAAATCAGGTCATCCACACCATCATCCTGTTACAGCCCGTAACAGCAAATGCCATGGAAATCTGTCGTATCTTCAGATGGTCGCTGTTGTGGTTCAGCCTGAGGCAGATCAAAGACCAGCTGCGTCTCTGCTGGCTCCATGCCCGGAGGAGGCTGACAGCGAAGAGGAGGGGTCTGGGCAGTCGGACGGGGGAGATTCTAGTCAGGAATGTGACGAGGAAGAACAGCATGGGAGCCCCGGGGAGGGGCTCTCCCCAGCCAGCAGCTTGGAGTCTTTGGAGTCATTAGGTGACGAAGCACAAGCTGTCATTAACGTGCGACAGAGACGTCTAGATCAAAGGAAGGATCAATTGAAGAAATATTATCAGCATTGAATAAGGAACACCAGGGCTTGGGTGTGGTCCTCATTAGCAGGGAAGGGTTTAGAAGGCAGGCAAACTCTTGAAGCCGTGTGGAGTGTTATCAGTTTGGAGTTGCTGTAACCTGCATTGTTTGTCGGCGTTTCTGTTCCTGGCTCGTGGCCCAGCAGTTTTGAAGACCCGTGGGAGGTGTATGTCTGTTATCTACAGCCTCGTCTTGGCAGCAACGATCCTATATTTATGTTCCAGTGTTTTCCTGCTTTGTAAGGACATTTTCTGTTGGCTTCGTTTCTCTTTACAATTATAAAACTGTATTTGGATTCTACCGGTGTGTCTGGCTTATCTTTTTGGGTTGGTCATAGCTTCGGGAGTGACCCAGACAGGACAGTCGCTAAGTGACTCCATTTCACACCAGCATTCAAATTTTGTAATGTAGGTTTTTTGTCGCTTCTAATCCTTTTTCCTTCCCGCTCCGAATTCCAGATCACAAGTGCCTTTGACATGGAAGCGGTCACTTTCAAGAAACTGGTGAAGGGCCATGCTTACTCGGTCACCGGAGCTGAACAGGTGAGAACTGTTGAGCCATTGTAAAAACCAAACTAGAAAGCGAAGAATAATGAAAAACAGGAGTTGTAGACCATTCAAATGGGTATAAAGATTTACCGTGAGCTTAAGCTCTCTAAGAGAACCTGAACCACTTGTTCTGCCCCAGCTACGGACCAGAAAGAACACAGCACACACGCACTTTGTTCAAATCTGTGTTTACTCAATTGACACCTGCTAATAAGCTTACTAAGTAGTTGACGCACACATTAAAGTTAAAGCGTTCTAAAGCTGTGAATTAAGCGGCATTAATAGCTAGCAGAAGTCCATAAAGTCATGGATTAAGTCTAAGCAATTAGTCCTGGATATCTTAAGAAGCTTACAAGGGTTTGGCAAAATGCCCAGAAGCAGTTCGCAGGAAGAATGCCAAAACAGATAAGCTGAGCAGACATTTTCCAAACAGGAAGGCTCGCAAATGATGCTTCCTGCAGAGTTTTTGCTGTCCCTTAAGTAGTCTAGGGGAGTGGCCAATTAGCCCCAAGCCCTACTCCCGAGTAGACCTCCTCCTGAGGAACCACTCCTGCCTTTTGGCAGTTCTGCAAGCCCTCGTGCATTAAGAAGAGGAGGAGTCTCTTCTTCTTCGTCACTGATGGGACATGCTAGAAGACCCTGGCTGAATCTCTGCCTCTGAAACTGAGTCCTCTTCAGCCTCTTCACTGTCCGACTCGGGTGCCCAGCTGCCCAGGCCACTGGTGCTTCACCACACCGGCCTCTTCTTGGATGGGATCCACAACCATCTGGTGGGCCACTACACTACAGACACCCAAGGGAAATTAGCAGGAGATAAGGGATTCAGGGTAGACTGAACTTTGATCTCTTTTGGGGGTTCATGACCGATGACTTATTTCACCCTTCACACACAACTTGGCCATCTCCTACAGAAATATAATATCACATGCTATGTACAGATATTCCTTGACTTACAACATTCATTTAACAGTCATTTGAAGTTACAGCAGCCCTGAAAACGATGTGACTTAGGACTGGTCTATTCTATTCTGCGTTCTCTATTCTATTTTCTATTCAATTCTGTTCTGTGTTCTCTATTTTCTATTCTATGTTCTGTTCTAATCTAATATATTCTATTCTATTCTATTCTGTGTTCTCTATTTTTTATTCTATTTTCTTTTCTATTCTATTCTATTCGCTATAGAAACATAGAAACATAGAAGACTGACGGCAGAAAAAGACCTCATGGTCCATCTAGTCTGCCCTTATACTATACTTTTTGTAGGTGAGGTCTTGAGAACTGAACACAGTATTCCAAATGTGGTCTCACCAGCATTCTATATAGCGGGATCATAATCTCCCCCTTCCTGCTTGTTATACCTCTAGCTATGCAGCCAAGCATCCTACTTGCTTTCCCTACCGCCTGACTGCACTGTTCACCCATTTTGAGACTGTCAGAAATCACTACCCCTAAATCCTTCTCTTCTGAAGTATTTGCTAACACAGAACTGCCGATACAATACTCAGATTGAGGATTCCTTTTCCCCAAGTGCATTATTTTACATTTGGAAACATTAAACTGCAGTTTCCATTGCTTTGACCATTTATCTAGTAAAGCTAAATCATTTACCATATTACAGACGCCTCCAGGGATATCAACCCTATTGCACACTTTAGAGTCATCGGCAAATAGGCAAACCTTCCCTACCAAACCTTCCCCTATGTCACTCACAAACATATTAAAAAGAATTCTATATTCTATTCTATTCTATATTCTATTCTCTATTCTCTATTCTATTCTCTATGGTATTCTATTCTATTCATTATTGTCTATTATATTCTCTCTTCTATCTTATCCTATTTTATCCCACCCAGCTCTCAAAATATCAGCTTGCTTGTCGCTGTTTTTGGTTACTTACCACACTGTGTAAGAATTGGATCAGCCATGGTTTAATTGCATAAAACCACCTTCATGGGAACTCAACGACTCATGACGATCTCTGCCTTCCAATAGATCAACTTCCGAGGGCAGCGCGTCAGCCTGATCCGGATACGAAACCCGTGGGGAGAAGTCGAATGGACGGGAGCATGGAGTGACAGGTGAAATGGCCGTCCTGGAGTTTAGCAAACTACAACTCCCAGCATCCTTTGTCACGAGGTAGCTTTGCTTGGTTGAGAGAGAAGAAAAGTCACCGGATCTTTTGATTTTAAGACTGGTGAACTCTGGGAGTTGAAGTCCACACAACTTAAAGCCACTACGGTGGAGAAACACTGGTTTATCTTTTGATTTTAAGACTGGGGAACTCTGGGAGTTGAAGTCCACACATCTTAACCCAGCCAAAGTTAAAAAAAAACCTAGAACAGAGCAACTCAGAGTTACCAAGCAAGTGGTTTTGTGTGTGTGTGTGTTTATGTGGTTTCCCTACCTGTGCTCACAACAGCTCTGGTCATCCTACTTAATGAACATTGTAATAAGCTAGAATTTGAACCCAGCTCTCTGCAGTCTTCACAGACTTACCATTCTTTAATCCCTAGCAATAAACAGTTTTTTAAAAAAAACCTCAGGCCCACTGTTTCTGCTTCGCTCGTTTGTTTACATAATTTAAATTTTGCAAGCCCTCTGGCAGTTTCTTTTTCCTGGATGGATGCACACACTGAACTCTTGCCGGCCTCATTAACAACCCTCATCAGCCCACCTAAAATCCGGCCTGTTTCCTGGTGAATTTAAGCAGCCTTTTTCCAACCCTTCTTTTCATTCTTTTTATTTTTTTTAACAGGTCTGGAGAGTGGAATGCGGTGGAGCCGGCTGTAGGGCAGCAGTTGAGAGTGCAAATGGAGGACGGGGAGTTTTGGTAGGTCTGCATTTTACCCGGGTTTTAGCAGAACATTTAAGTTATTGGAATTTGAAAACTAATGGAAGATGCCCATAGATAGGTAGGTAGGTAGGTAGGTAGGTAGGGATGGATAGAAGTAGATAGGTAGATAGGTAGGTAGGTAGGTCGGGATGGATGGATAGAAGTAGATAGGTAGGGATGGATGGATAGAAGTAGATAGATAGATAGATAGATAGATAGATAGATAGATAGATAGATAGATAGATAGATAGATGGATGACAGACAGACAGACAGACAGATAGATAGATATGGATGGGGGATGGATGGATGGATGGATGGATAGATGGATTGGATAGATAGACAGACAGACAGACAGACAGACAGATGATAGACAGAGAGACAGATAGATAGATATGGATGGGGGATGGATGGATGGATAGATAGATGGATTGGATAGATGGATAGATAGATAGATAGATAGACAGACAGACAGACAGACAGACAGACAGACAGACAGACAGACAGACAGACAGATATGGATGGGGGATGGATGGATGGATGGATAGATAGATGGATTGGATAGGTAGGTGGGTAGGTAGGTAGATAGATAGATGAGAGAGAGAAAGTTATAACACTTTTATTTCAATAAGGTGAATTAATGAGATGTCTTGCCTTGGATGGTGGGCAGGAAAGTTCTAGTTTTTTTCCCCTAAAAAATAAAGTAAGTGCATAAGTCATTCGGGAAAAAAAATCTGTCTTATTGGTGTGTGTATGTATGTAAGTATACATGTGTGTGTGCGTGCACTATTTTTCTATTATCGGGAGGTTCCCAAGTTCTCCTTTCTCCCCGACGAAGGTCTGAAGTCGACAGGTTCTGCTCTCCTGTTGTAACTCTGCATGCTTCAGAACCCAACTCTGGAATTGGATCTTTACCTTTGCCTGCAGGATGTCCTTCCAAGATTTCCTGCGTGAGTTTACCCGCCTGGAGATCTGCAACCTCACCCCTGACGCCCTGAAGTCTCGCAAATTCCGGAAATGGAACACCACGCTATACGATGGCACCTGGCGACGGGGGAGCACAGCCGGCGGTTGTAGGAATTACCCAGGTATCTCCCGTGGTAGATGATGTAATTTTGTCACAGCCCAGCCCACCTCACAGGGTGGTGGTTGTGGGCAAAAAAAGAGGAGGAGGGAGGAGTAATAGATACAATAGTAGCAACTGCGAGAGGGATCTTGGTGGACAACCAACTACCGTATTTTTCGGAGTACAGTGATACCTTGTCTTGAAAACTTAATGGTAAATGATTTAGCGTTACTAGATAAATGGTCAAAGCAATGGAAACTGCAGTTTAATGTTTCCAAATGTAAAATAATGCACTTGGGGAAAAGGAATCCTCAATCTGAGTATTGTATTGGCAGTTCTGTGTTAGCAAAAACTTCAGAAGGAAAGGATTTAGGGGTAGTGATTTCTGACAGTCTCAAAATGGGTGAGCAGTGTGGTCGGGCAGTAGGAAAAGCAAGTAGGATGCTTGGCTGCATAGCTAGAGGTATAACAAGCAGGAAGAGGGAGATTGTGATCCCCTTATATAGAGCGCTGGTGAGACCACATTTGGAAGACTGTTCAGATCTGGAGACCTCACCTACATAAAGATATTGACAAAATTGAACGGGTCCAAATACGGGCTATAAGAATGGTGGAAGGTCTTAAGCATAAAATGTATCAGGAAAGACTTCATGAACTCCATCTGTCTAGTCTGGAGGACAGAAGGAAAAGGGGGGACATGATCGAAACATTTAAATATGTTAAAGGGTTAAATAAGGTTCAGGAGGGAAGTGTTTTTAATAGGAAAGTGAACACAAGAACAAGGGGACACAATCTGAAGTTAGTTGGGGGAAAGATCAAAAGCAACGTGAGGAAATATTATTTCACTGAAAGAGTAGTAGATCCTTGGAACAAACTTCCAGCAGACGTGGTTGGTAAATCCACAGTAACTGAATTTAAACATGCCTGGGATAAACATATATCCATCCTAAGATAAAACACAGGAAATAGTATAAGGGCAGACTAGATGGACCATGAGGTCTTTTTCTGCCGTCAGTCTTCTATGTTTCTATGTTTCTAATTGGTTCCGGGACGAGGTTCTTAAGGTGAAAAGTTTGTAAGACGAAACAATGCTTCCCGTAAGAATCAAAGGAAAAGCGATTAATGTGTGCAAGCCCAAAATTCACCCCTTTTGCCAGCTGAAGGGTCTGTTTTTCTGCTGCAGCATTGCAAAAACACTGAAGTTCTCGAAACCCCACCTCCGGACCTCTGTGCAATTTCACTGCTGCAATTTCACTGAGGGTCCCCTCGCTGGGAAACCCCACCTCCAGACTTCCATTGCCAGCGAAGCGCTCGTTTTTGCGCTGTGGGGATTCCCCCACAGCATCACAAAAACACGGAAGTCCGGAGGTGGAGTTTCCCATGGAGGGGAGCCTCAGGGGAATCCCAGCAGCGCAAAAACAAGTGCTTCACTGGCAACAGAAGTCCGGAGGCAGGGTATCCCAGCGGTGGCAGTGTGTTTGTAAGGTGAAAATAGTTTGTAAGAAGAGGCAAAAAAATCTTAAACCCCGGGTTTGTATCTCGAAAAGTTTGTATGACGAGGGGTTTGTAAGACGAGGTATCACTGTATAAGATATACCAGAGTATAAGACACACCTGAGTTTTGGGGAAGGAAAATAGGGAAAAGAATCCGCTTACTAGATATTAATCTGGCTAGCATCCTTAGTCTGGTCAGTTTCAGCACATTATTTTATCCCCTGGTTAGGGCTTTAAAAAAACCTTATTTGGAGAGAGTAACAATGAAAGAGCTTGCAAGCCAGTAAGAGCTGGGAACATCATTAGCACCTGGAAAGAAACATTTGGAGCAAGTAGAGTAATGGGGGGAAAAAACCATACAAAGACTTAGGGCTTAGAAAACATTCTTCTCAGAGAGTAACAATGAAAGAGCTTGCAAACTAGTAAGAGCTGGGACATTGTTAGCACCTGGTTAGGGCGGGAAAGAAACTTATTTGGATCAAGTAGAGCAATGAAAAAAAACCTCTACAAAGACAGGGTTTGGAAAACATTCTTTGCAGAGAGTAACAATGAAAGAGCTTGCAAGCCAGTAAGAGCTGAGAATATTGTTAGCCCCTGATTCTGGCTGGAAAGAAACATATTCAGAGCAAGTTAGACCAGTGAAAAAATCCTGCAAAGACTTAGGCCTTGGAAAACGTTATTTGCAGAGAATAACAATGAAAGAACCTGCAAGTTAAGAGCAGGGAAGATCGTTAGCAGCTAGTTAGGGCTGGGGGGGAAAAGCCTTTTTAAAAAAAGCTACATTGAGAGTAAAAGACGCACCCAATTTTTTAGCCTCTTTTAGGGAGGAAAAAGGTGCATCTTATACTACGAAAAATATGTTAGATTAGATTAGATTAGATTTATTGGATATATATGCCGCCCCTCTCCGCAAACTCGGGGCAGCTCACAACAATAATAAAAAACAGTACATAATAACAAATCCAATGCCCACCAATCTAATTACAATTTAAAATTAGTAATTTCATAAAACAATCCCAATATATATAAAAAACAGGCACACAGTCAATCAATCAACAAAATAACATGGGCAAGGGGGAGGTGTTTTAGTTCCCCCATGCCTGACGGCAGAGATGGGTCTTAAGGAGTTTACGAAAGGCAAGGAAGGTGGGGGCAATCCTAATCTCAGGGGGGAGCTGGTTCCAGAGGGTCGGGCCCCCCACAGAGAAGGCTCTTCCCCTGGGTCCCGTCAGACGACATTGTTTAGTTGACGGGACCCGAAGAAGGCCGACTCTTTGGGACCTAACCGGTCACTGGGATTCGTGCGGCAGGAGGCGGTCCCGAAGATATTCTGGTCCGGTGCCATGGTAAATATGAGCCAGCAATGTGCAGCTGCAGCCACAAAAGCCAATGCAATCCTAAATTGCATTAACAGAGGGATACAATCTAGGACTAGGGAGGTACTGATACCACTCTATAAAGCCTTAGTTGGACCACACGTAGAGTTCTGCATCCAGTTTTGGTCACCACGTTACAAAAAAGACATTGAGACTCTAGAGAAAGTGCAGAAGAGGGCAACCAGGATGATTAGGGGACTGGAGGCTATAACATAGGAAGAACGGGTTGCAGGAACTTGGCATGGCCAGTTTAGCGAAGAGAAGGACTACGGGAGACACGATAGAAGGGTTCCAAATACTTGAGGGGCTGCCACAGAGAGGAGGGGGGGGGGGGTTCAGGTTGTTTTGCAAAGCACCAGAAGGCCAGACAAGGAATAAGGGATGGAAACTGACCAAGGAGAGATTATTCAACCTGGAAATAAGGAGGAACTTCCCGACGGTGAGAACAATCAAACAGTGGAACAGAAGTTGTGGGAGCTTCATCATTGGAGGCTTTCAACGGGTGATTGGACCTGGCATTAGGACCCTTGCAACAGGACCATAATTTCCAGGGTGCATCATTGTTGTAAATCAAGGACTACTTATATGCAAGAGAGCTTAAAGGACCCTGAGCAATATTGTTGTTATTATTATTATTATTATTATTATTATTATTATTATTATTATTATTTATTACATTTGTATGCCGCCCCTCTCCGAAGATTCGGGGCGGCTGGCCACGCCAATCTTTTTGCACTGGAATTCTTCCATCTTTTTCTCCTTCCATTCCAGTGATGGCGAGCCTATGGCACGGGTGCCACAGGTGGCACGTGGAGCCATATTTATTTATTTATTCGATTTTTCTGTGCCGCCCTTCTCCTTAGACTCAGGGCGGCTTACAACATGTGAGCCATCGCACTTTTTAAACAGCCAGCATATTTGCCTCCACAATCCGGGTCCTCATTTTACCCACCTCGGAAGGATGGAAGGCTGAGTCAACCTTGAGCCGGTGATGAGATTTGAACCGCTGACCTGCAGATCTACAGTCAGCTTCAGTGGCCTGCAGTACTTGCACTCGACCTGCTGCGCTACCTCGGCTCTTATATCTCATACCTGCTGGCATATGAGCCGTTGCCCTAGCTCAGCTCCAACGTGCATGTGTGTGCTGGCCAGCTGATTTTTTGGCTTGCACAGAGGTTCTTGGAGGGCAGTTTTGGCTTCCAGGGAGCCTCCATGGAAATAGGAGAGGGTTTTTTTATCCTCCCGCGGCTCCAGGGAAGCGTTTGGAGCCTGGGGAGGGCGAAACATGAACCTACTGGGCCGACCAGAAGTTGGGAAACAGGCCGTTTCCGGCCTCCAGAGGGCCTCCGGGGGTGGGGGGAGTTGTTTTCGCTCCCCCCAGGCATTGAATTATAGGTTGTGGACACTCATACATGCAGGATCATGTGCTTGCATGCTCTTTCGGCCCCCGAGGAATAGTTTTTAATAGTTTAATCAGATTTGTATGCCGCCCCTCTCCGCAGAGTCGGGGCGGCTCACAGCAATAACAATACAATGTAAAACAAATCTAATATTTAAGTTAATTTAAAAAACACCACAAATTAAAACCAATCATACACACTAGCGTACCATGCATAAATTTTATAAGCCTAGGGGGAGGGAACATGTCAATTCCCCCATGCCTGACGACAGAGGTGGGTTTTAAGGAGCTTACGAAAGGCTAGGAGGGTGGGGGCAACTCTGATATCTGGGGGGAGTTGGTTCCAAAGGGTCGGGGCCGCCACAGAGAAGGCTCTTCCCCTGGGTCCCGCCAAACGACATTGTTTAGTTGACGGGACCCGGAGAAGGCCAACTCTGTGGGACCTAACTGGTCGCTGGGAAAAAAAGGTTCTCCATCCCTGTTCTATTCTCTCTCTCTCTCTTCCAACAGCCACCTTCTGGATTAACCCGCAGTTCAAAATCCGCCTTGAAGAGATAGATCACGATGACGAAGACGGGCGGAGAGAGCCCGGTTGCAGCTTCCTTTTGGCCCTAATGCAAAAACACCGTCGCAAAGAGAGACGAGTCGGAAAGGACATGGAGACCATTGGCTTCGCTGTCTACGAGGTAGACCCCAAAGGGATTATCTCCCCCCCTTCTCCCTCCCCCAAAAGTCCCTCTGAACTGGGATGATTCCCCCCTTTGGAAATGCGCTCATTTTCTTTTTTCTACTTTTCCCCCCTAGGTGCCCCCGGAGGTACGTTTGCAAAGAGCAGCCGGAATGGCAGGGGGGACAATCCAGCAGGTCCTGGGAAACCGGTAGCAGAAATTTTGTGTAGTTTGGAGAACCAGCAAATACCACCTCTGGCTTGGCAGTTCTGTGTTAGCAAAAACTTTAGAAGAGAAGGATTTAGTAAAACTAAATCATTTTGCTGTAATATGGCAAATGATTTAGCTGTACTAGATAAATGGTCAAAGCAATGGAAACTGCAATTTAATGTTTCCAAATGTAAAATAATGCACTTGGGGAAAAGGAATCCTCAATCTGAGTATCGGATTGGCAGTTCTGTGTTAGCAAACACTTCAGAAGAGAAGGATTTAGGGGTAGTGATTTCTGACAGTCTCAAAATGGGTGAGCAGTGTGGTCAGGCGGTAGGGAAAGCAAGTAGAATGCTTGGCTGCATAGCTAGAGGTATCACAAGCAGGAAGAAGGAGATTGTGATCCCTCTGTAGAGAGCGCTGGTGAGACCCCATTTGGAATCCTGTGTTCAGTTCTGGAGACCTCACCTACAAAAAGATATTGACAAAATTGAACGGCTCCAAAGATGGGCTACAAAAATGGTGGAAGGTCTTAAGCATAAAACTTATCAGGAAAGACTTCATGAACTCAATCTGTATAGTCTGGAAGACAGAAGGGAAAGGGGGGACATGGTTGAAACATTTAAATATGTTAAAGGGTTAAATAAGGTCCAGGAGGGAAGTGTTTTTAATAGGAAAGTGAACACAAGAACAAGGGGCCACAATCTGAGGTTAGTTGGGGGGAAGATCAGAAGCAACGTGGGAAAATTTTATTTGATTGAAAGAGTAGTAGATGCTTGGGACAAACCCAGCAGACATGGTTGGTAAAATCCACAGTAAATGAATTTAAACCTGCCTGGGATAAACATAGATCCCTCCTAAGATAAAATACAGGAAATAGTATAAGGGCAGAGTAGAGGGACCATGAGGTCTTTTTCTGCTGTCAATCTTCTATGTTTCTAGCCGGCCCCAGATTGGGGAGGGAATGGGGATTTTGCAGTATCCTTCCCCCTCCCCTTAACCTCTAGTAATTCACTTAACAACTGTGACAAAAATGTTGTAAAATGGAACAAAAGCTCAGCTAATACTTGTCTTGCTTAACAATGAAAACTTTGGGCTCAATTGTGGTCGTAAGTTGAGGACTACCTGTAATTTTGGGCTGTGGTCTGTTGCCTTAAAAAAAAACCCTGGCAAAACGGGGATTTAAATGAAAAAAAAACCCCCCAACTCCATTCCTCTTTTTCTTGGCAGTTCAAGGGGCAGTCATCTGTCCATCTGAAGCGGGATTTCTTCCTCTCGAACTCTTCCCGGGCCCGATCGGAGCAGTTCATCAACCTGCGGGAAGTGAGCACTCGCCATAGGCTTCCCCCCGGGGAATATATCGTGGTGCCTTCGACTTTTGAGCCCAACAAGGAAGGAGACTTTGTGCTCCGCGTGTTCTCAGAGAACAAAGCCGGCACGGTGTAAGTCATCCTTTCCTACGGCTTTTTAAAATTATTATTGTTATTATTATTATTATTATCATTATTATTATTATTATTATTATTAATATAAAATTCTTACTTACTTTTAATTTTTAAATTATTATCATTATTTATTAATTATTAATTTTTATTATTTTTAAATTTTTTATTATTTTTTTAATTTTTAAAAAATTAAGGAAGGAGACTTTGTACTCCGTGTGTTCTCAGAGAATAAAGCCGGCATGGTGTAAGTCATCCTTTCCTACGGCTTTTTAAAATTATTATTATTATTATTATTATTAATAATAATAATAATAATAATAATAATAATAATAATATAAAATTCTTACTTAATTTTAAATTATTATTATTTATTAATTTTTTAAAAAATTTTTATAATTTTTTTAATTTTTAAAAAATTAAGGAAACTTTGTACTCCATGTGTTCTCAGATAATAAAGCCAGCATGGTGTAAGTCATCCTTTCCTACGGCTTTTATTATTATTATTATTATTATTATTATTATTATTATTATTACTACTACTACTATTATTATTACTATTATTATTATTATTATTATATATATTAATCTTTTTTATTTTTTATTAATATAAAATTCTTATTTAATTTTTATTTTTTAATTATGGTATTATTATTTTTTATTTTTTATTATTAATTATACTTTTTTATTTTTAATTAATTTTTTTAGTTTTTTGTTATTTTAAAAAAAATTTACTCATTTTTCATTTTTTTAATTTTTAAAAATGTTTTAACTTTTTATTAATTTTTTAAAAAATGTTTTCCTTTTTAAAAAAAAGTATTTGTTTATTTGGTTTGTTTGCTTATTTGTTTATTTATTTGTTTCTTTATTTCTTCATTCATTCATTCATTCATTCAGAGATTAAAACGGCCCCCACCTTCCTTGTCTTTCCCAAATTACTTAAGACCCACCTTTGTCGCCAGGCATGGGGGAGTTAAGTTATCCTTTCCCCCTAGGCTATTACAAGTTATGCATGGTATGTTTGTGTGTATGTTTGCTTTTTTATAATAAGGGTTTTTTAGTTGTTGTTATTAATTGGATTGTTCATGTTGTTTTACCACTGTTGTTAGCCGCCCCGAGTCTGCGGAGAAGGGCGGCATATAAATCCAATAAATAATAATAAAATAATCATTCATTCATTCATTCATTCATTCATTCATTCGACTTCTGTGCCGCCCAATCCCAAAGGATCTCACGACGGCTTACAAAATAATATAAATACAAAAAGATACAAGCAATAAAAAGAAGTCGAATATAAAGGGGGTTGGACCCGATGACCCTTGAGGTCATTTCCAAATCTATGATTCTATGATAATATCTAAAACTAAACCCCGTGATAAAACCCGTTTGTATAATCATATACCTACACACCGTTCATACATTTTGGCAATTTTATTATTCATCAATTCATTCATTCGTTCATTCGTTCATTCATTTCCATTCCTAGCGCATTTTAATAAGAAACTCTGGTTGGTTTAAATCATGCTTGGCTTGGGCAAACCCTAATGGCTTGGCTCATTAAAAAACCATCATTGTACGTCAGCTCTGAATTTTTTAAAAATGAATCGCAGGTTGTTCTCAACTTATTGGAAGTTTTTGGCACGCAAGCCAAATAAGCTTTGCCATCCCTGGTTGATGCCCATAATTCCAGGCTCGATTATGATAGTTAAAATGAGGATTACCCATACAGTGATACCTTGTCTTACAAATTTAATTGGTTCCGGGACGAGGTTCTTAAGGTGAAAAGTTTGTAAGACGAAACAATGTTTCCCATAGGAATCAATGGAAAAGCGATTAATGCCTGCAAGCCCAAAATTCACCCTTTTTGCCAGCCAAAGCGCCCGTTTTTGCGCTGTTGGGATTCCCCTGAGGCTCCCCTCCATGGGAAACCCCACCTTCAGACCTCTGTGTTTTTGCGATGCTGCGATTTCACTGAGGCCCCCCTTGCTGGGAAACCCCACTTCCGGATTTCCGTTGCCAGCGAAGCGCCCGTTTTTGCGCTGCTGGGATTCCCCTGCAGCATCACAAAAACACAGAAGTCCGGAGGTGGGGTTTCCCATGGAGGGGAGCCTCAGGGGAATCCCAGCAGCGCAAAAATGGGCACTTCGCTGGCAACAGAAGTCTGGAGGTGGGCCATCCCAGTGGCGGCAGTGGGTTTGTAAGGGGAAAATAGTTTGTAAGAAGAGGCAAAAAAATCTTAAACCCCAGGTTTGTATCTCGAAAAGTTTGTATGATGCGTTTGTAAGACGAGGTATCACTGTATTTTAGTCTGTGTTTCCAGGTTATTTGTAAGTGTCATTTTGTTCTTTTTCTGCAGGGAGATGGATGATCAGATCCAGGCCAACCTTCCTGATGAGGTAGACGCTTCGGGAGACAATTTTTTTCTCTACATTTGAGGGAATTTGGAACCAGGAAATGAAATTTCTCTTCTCCATTGAGAGGAGAAATACACGTCTTCCTTCCTAGGGAGACATACGAGGGTCGCCCATAAAGTAATGCACCACATTTTTTTTCTCAGCCTACATTAATGGTCCGAAAGCGAAACTTTGCATATATATTGCTTGAATTGTCAGGAGTGTGTGTGTAAATTTTGCATTTCTTCAGACGGATAGCATAGCTGCAGCCATGTTTCAAAATAGCGTCTGTAAGTGATGTGTACATTACAAGCAGCCTGTCGTCATTGAATTTCTCACTGCGGAGAAAGAAACTGTTGGGAACATTCACAAACGTTTGTGTATAGTTTATGGGGAATCTGCAGTCGACAGAAGTACGGTATGCCCATGTTACACCAACACTCCGCAGTCTGCATTGGTTGCCGATCAGTTTCTGGTCACAATTCAAAGTGTCGGTTATGACCTATAAAGCCCTTCATGGCATCGGACCAGAATATCTCCGGGACCACCTTCTGCCGCACATATCCCAGCGACCACTTAGGTCCCACAGAGTTGGCCTTCTCCGGGTCCCGTCGACGAAACAATGTCATCTGGCGGGACCCAGGGGAAGAGCCTTCTCTGTAGCGGCCCCGACCCTCTGGAATCAACTCCCCCCCCCAGAGATTAGGACTGCCCCCACCCTCCTTGCCTTTCGCAAACTTCTCAAAACCCACCTCTGTCGTCAGGCATGGGGAAATTGATTCCCCTGGGCCGTCCCCGTTTTATGTATGGTCTGTATGAGATGTATGATTGGGGGTTTTTTTATATATTAAGGGTTTTAAATTGTTTTAATGTACAGTGATACCTTGTCTTACAAACTTAATTGGTTCCAGGACAAGGTTCTTAAGGTGAAAAGTTTGTAAGACAAAACAATGTTTCCCATAGGAATCAATGGAAAAGCGATTAATGCGTGCAAGCCCAAAATTCACCCCTTTTGCCAGCCGAAGTGCCCATTTTTGCACTGCTGGGATTCCCTTGAGGCTCCCCTCCATGGGAAACCCCACCTCCGGACTTCTGTGTTTTTGCGATGCTGCATTGGAGTCCCAGCAGGGGAATCCCAGCATCGCAAAAACGAGTGCTTAGCTGGCAACCGAAGTCCGGAGGTGGGGTTTCCCAGCGAAGGGAGCATCAGTGAAATTGCAGCAGCGCAAAAACCCGGAAGTCTGGAGGGGGGTTCCCATGGAGGGGAACCTCAGGGGAATCCCAGCAGCGCAAAAACGGGTGCTTCGCTGGCAACGGAAGTCTCGAGGCGGGGCATCCTGACAGTGGTGGTGGGTTTGTAAGGTGAAAATAGTTTGTAAGAAGAGGCAAAAAAAATCTTAAACCCCGGGTTTGTATCTCGAAAAGTTTGTATGACGAGGCGTTTGTAAGACAAGGTATCACTGTATTGGATTTGTACTGTTTCTTGTTGTGAGCCGCTCCGAGTCTTATTAGATTTGTATGCCGTCCCTCTCCGGAGATTCGGAGTGGTTAGTGACTGGGCCCAGAGGGTGAGGCCATTATAGTGCAGAAATGGCTTCGTGAGTGGTAATGACAGGGCATATGGGCCCTTGTGTCTCGCTTTAGGGAGACCACAGAATGGGATGGAGATTACGTGGGAAAAATAGGGAGCGAAAAAGAAACATCTTTCTCGTGTGTAAGTTTCATTGTGTTCAATAAATAATTGTTAAAGAAAAAAAAACCCGCTGAAATGGATATGATGACAAGACGGTTAAACGACCAAGAAGAAACAGAATATTATGAGATATGGAATAAAGTGTATACATGGATAAATAAGACGAAATATTAAAATAATGAACAAATAAATAAGAGAATTTATATTAGCAGTGATATGATTTAAGATTTACGTTAGAATTAGCATTGTTGTGATTTAAGATAGATTTCGTTTATGTATGAAAATTTATTATATAAGGTAAAACAAATTTCTTCTTTTCATTTAAAGTAATAAGTTGAATTTAAGTATTTTTTAAATGTATTCTTTTTCTGTATTGAAATTTTACTTCTAGAATAAGCGGGGTAGATAAAACCCCATTTTTATGTTAAATGTATGTTTGTCAGTTTTGTCTATTTTAAGAAAATTAATAAAAATATATTGGGAAAAAAAAGAAAGAAAGGAAAAAATATGTGATGCATCACTTTCTGGGCGACCCTCATGTTTCCAAAACAATCCACGTGAGACCAGATGGAGAATTTTAATCCGGCTTTGTCGGAAGCCAGCTGGGAGACCTGGTCCTTGTTTTCTGACACTTTCTTCTTTCCTCCCCTGTTTCTTTAGAAAATACTTTCGGAAAGTGAGATCGACGAAGGCTTTAAACAGCTTTTTAGGCAGCTGGCAGGAGCGGTAAGTAAGCGAAGACTGGAAAGAGGACAAATTCTAAAAAATTAAAACTGAAAAATTGAGCTGCCGGTAAACGTGGGGAGAAAGAGATCATTTTGCCTCTGTTTGGATTTGCTGGTTGACCTCACTCGAGTAGATGCCAACATGTTGCTCCTAATAAATAACTGGATTCCTTTGGAAACTTGGCTCGAGGCTCATGAGTTAATAAGAGCATCTCTCGGAACCGTGACAGTGTTAATAAAAACAGAAAAATTTTCTGGTTAAAGCAAAAGAGACTCTAATCATCGTCTTCATTTAACGACCCCATAATCCCTTGCATGGTGGAGCTAGCTGAGTGTTTTACTGGCTGGATGCCTTTCCTGTTGCCAATGTGGAGTTTTGTTCAGCAGATAAATTTTCATCCTGCCCAGAAAGAGAAACATCTGCCTCTACCTAGAATCGAACTCGCAAGCCTCCTGATTGTGAGGCCAGAGCTCCACTTCTAGGCCTACTCAAATGCAGGCTTTAAAACACATGATAATTTAATCTAATTTCCTTTCCCACCCAGGATATGGAGATCAGCCCACGAGAACTGCAAACGATCCTCAATAGGATAATTGGAAAACGTAAGTGCCAAAATAGCGTTTACTACTCTGTAGCCATTTGTTTTTTTAAAATAAAACAGCGTTTTTATTTATATTTTTAAATAAAATAGGACCTGTCTTTATTTGCTTGATTTATAACACAAACTGAAAAGACGGGGGGGGGGGGAGAGGAGCAGGGGCCAAAGATGAGCTGTAAATCACGTGCGGTAGAGTTGACCTCACTCGAGTAGACGCCAACACGTTGCTCCTAATAAATAACTGGATTCCTTTGGAAACTTGGCTCGAGGCTCATGAGTTAATTAGAGCATCTGTTGGAACCATTAATAAAAACAGAAAAATATATCTGTTTTGCTGCAAATCCTGTACCTTTGGGGAAGTAGCGAAGGCTGCTCCCAGCCCAAACCCACCTCACAGGGTTGTTGGGGGTAAAATAGGCGGCAGGAATATTGGGTTGACCTATATACAGGTAGTTCTTGACTTTACGACCACAGTGGAACCTGTTGGAGTAATGTTTTGCAGAAGCTAGCCCACCCAGATAGCCACAGCAGCTAACCAGCTTGCCTCAGACCAGGATATCAGAAGCCTTTTTGAAGAAAATTGAAGACAAGTACTGCAGAGTTTCTTAGGCAGATATTTACCTCTTTAGTAGCAAACATATACTAACTATTTACACTGTAGCTCTCCAGTAGTCAATATACAAAATACTCACAATTCTCTAACTGCTATTCTCTGATAAAATGCTGAGGGAGTCATAAGTATATAAAATGATTCCAATCCACCTTTTTCCAGTTCTATTGTAACTTTGATTGATCACTAAACAAACTGTTGTAAGTAAGGACTATCCAGATAGATAGGTAGGTAGGTAGGTAGGTAGATTAGGTAGGTAGGTAGACAGACAGACAGACAGACAGATGAAAATAGGATAGATAGATAGATAGATAGATAGATAGATAGATAGATAGATAGATAGATAGATCGATAGACGAAAATAGAATGATGGATGAATGATAGATAGATAGATAATAGATAGATAGATAGATTAAAATTGGATGAATGGATAGATAGTAGATAGATAGATAGACAGACAGACAGACAGACAGACAGAAAGACAGATGAAAATAGGATGGATGGATGGATGGATGGATGAATAGATAGATAGATAGATAGATAGATAGATAGATAGATAGATAGATTAAAATTGGATGAATGGATAGATAGAAGATAGATAGATGATAGATAGATAGATAGATAGATAGATAGATAGATAGACAGACAGACAGACAGACAGACAGACAGACAGACAGACAGACAGATGAAAATAGGATGGATGGATAGACAGACAGACAGACAGATGAAAATAGGATGGATGGATAGAAAGATAGATAGATGATAGATAGATAGATAGATAGATAGATAGATAGATAGATAGATTACATAGATAGATAGATGATAGATAGATAGATGATAGATAGATAGATAGATAGATAGATAGATAGATAGATAGATAGATAGATAGAGCCATTGCGATCTCCGGAATGTTTAAAATTTATTAAAAAACTACTAAAATTAACTAAGCTTTCATTAGTCCTCTACTAACGTAGTCAGAGTGTTAAAATCCCCATTGAAGACAGTTATAGATATAGATCTTTATATTTATGATAGAGATAGAGATGTGGAAGGATAAAATCATCTTCTTTTCTTCCTTCGTTGTAAATTGTAGACAAAGACCTGCGCACAAAAGGATTCAGCTTGGAGTCCTGCCGAAGTATGGTGAACCTTATGGACGTATCCTATTTTTCACCGCGTGAGAAGGGCAGGCCCCTTCGTTATTTCAGGGTTCGTAAGTGAACAGTTGGGAAAGGAGGAGGGAATTATCTCAAGTGTGTTTCCTTAACTGACCCCTTCCTCTATCAGAAAGACGGGAATGGAAAACTCGGCCTGGTGGAGTTTAATGTCCTTTGGACTAAGATTAAAGACTATCTGGTATGTTCCCGTCCACTCCGCTGATTTAACAAACTGGTTACTCAAACTGCTACTACAGTACGTGATAGTGGAGTACAGTGTTCCCTCGATTTTCGCGGGTTCGAACTTCACGAAAAGTCTATACCATGGTTTTTCAAAGATATTAATTAAAAAATACTTTGCGGTTTTCCCCCCCCCCATACCACGGTTTTTCTGCCCGATGACGTCATATGTCATCACCAAACTTTCATCCACTTTTAATTAATATTTTTTTAAATAAACTTTAACAAAGAAACATGGTGAGTAATAATCTAAATGGTTGCTAAGGGAATGGGAAATTGCAATTTAGGGGTTTAAAGTGTTAAGGGAAGGCTTCATAGCCAAAAATAGTGTATTCACTTCCGCATCTCTACTTCGCGGAAATTCAACTTTCGCGGCGGTCTCGGAATGCATCCCCCGCGAAAATCGAGGAAACACTGTATATTTTTATGCCTTTTGTAAACTCCTTAAAAACCCACCTCTGCCGTCAGGCATGGGGAAACTGAAATAACTTCCCCAGTCCTATATTGTTTATGTTGTGTGCATGTTTTTAAATTATGGGTTTTTAGTTTAATTATTAGATTTGTATTACATATTGTTTTGCTACTATTGTTGTGAGCCGCCCCGTGTCTACGGAGAGGGGCGGCATACAAATTTAATTAATAATAATAATAACAACAACAACAACATAAGAAATGTTCATCATGGATTTTAAAGGCAATGATGCGTAAGAGTTTATGTATCAGTTTTACTAATATATTTGTCATGTGATAAACCTGTGAGTTAATTAGATTTATCTAAGTGACCTCAGAATATTATTATTATTATTATTATTATTATTCATGAGATTTGTATGCTGCCCCTCTCCATAGACTCGGGGTGGCTTACAGCAATGATAAAAACAATGTATAACAAATCTAATACTGTATTTAAAAACTCTAAAAAAAACCCCCTTATTTAAAAAGCAAAACATACGCACAAACATACCATGCATAAACTATAGAGGCCTGGGGAGATGTCTCAATTCCCCCATGCCTGACGACAGAAGTGGGTTTTAAGGAGTTTGCAAAAGGCAAGGAGGGTGGGGGCAATTCTAATCTCTGGGGGGAGTTGGTTCCAGAGGGTCGGGGCCGCCACAGAGAAGGCTCTTCCCCTGGGTCCCGCCAGACGACATTGTTTAGTCGACGGGACCCAGAGAAAGCCAACTCCGTGGGACCTAACTGGATGCTGGGATTTGTGTGGCAGAAATATATATTACAAATATATTTGTAAAGATCTTGTAAAAGAATAACATGAAAATGAAATGATGAATATATGAAAATGTCTGTATGGTAATAAAAATATACTGCTCAAAAAAATAAGCTCAAAAAAATAATAATAAAGGAAACACTTAAACAATGCAATACAACTCCAAGTAAATCAAACTTCTGTGAAATCAAACTGTCCACTTAGGAAGCAACATTGATTGACAGTCAATTTCCCATGTTGTCAGCACATTCAACTTTGTACAGAACAAAGTATTCAGTGAGAATATTTCATTCATTCAGATCTAGGATGCGATCTTTGAGTGTTCCCTTTATTTTTTTGAGCACTGTATAAAACTTTCATTTTTTTAAAAAAAGGACCACAATTGAGCCCCAGATTTATGGTACTAAGCAAGGACAGTTGTGAGGCGAGTTTTGCTCTACTTTACAACCTCTCTTGACCCAGTTGCTAAGTGAATCACCGCAGCTGCTAAGGGAGTAAAACAGTTGCCAAGCCAATTTTCACCATAAGGATGGTGCAATGGCCGTAAGGGTGTAAAACAATTTTTCAGTTCCCAAGTCAGACAGAGCTGTTAAGTAAATATGGAGTAGGAACAACAGAGTTGGAAGGGGTTCTGTCGGGCTCTCTGGTAGAATCCTCCCCAAAATTCACAGGTACAAATTTCAGACACACACACGTTTGAAAATTCAAAACAATGTTCTTTATAATGAAAATTCACTTAACCGAAGCCCTCTTTTGGTATAGCAAAGAGCACTCGTCTCCAAACAAACTGGTAATTTGTACAAGTCCCTGATCAGTTCTGTGATACTTAGCTTGCAGCTGTGAGGCAATTCACAGTCCTTCTTCTTTCACAAAGTGAAACAAACTTTGCTCTGGTTTAGTTTCAAAGCGGGGAAAAATCAGCACACAAAAGGTCAAAGTCAGTAAAGCAGTCACGAAGCACAACGATCAGATAACCCTCCACAATGGCCAAACCCACAGGCTGCTCTTTATAGCAGCCTCACTAATGACCACAGCCCCACCCAACCACAGGTGGCCTCATTTTCTTTGATAATAATCTCTCAGTTGTTGCTGCCTATGCATCGCTCTCCCCATGCGTGGCTGTATCATTAACTCTTGTTCTGAATCCAAGGAGGAGCTAGATAATTGATCTCCATCTGAGCTGTCTGCCCCACTCTCCTCCTCCCTGTCACTCATGTCTTCTTGGTCAGAGGAGCCTTCATCATCAGATTCCACCGGGGGCAAAACAGGCCTGCAGCATGTGGATGTCTCCCCCACATCCACAGTCCTTGGGGCAGGAGCTGGCCAGAGCTAACCACAACAGAAAGGGGACCTTGGAGGTCTTCTACTCCACCACCACCCCTGCTCAGGGAGTAAACCCTATAATGTTTCAGACATGTTGACTTGGAAGGTAGGGAAGAAGAGAGCCATGATTGAAGCTATGGAGCTGGTGTAGATTTGAGGTTAGATCGATTTTCTGTATATGTTTATTTATTTTTCTCTGTAATACGCTGCTATGATTGCTGTTGAATTCCTGGAGAATTCCCCCCTTTCTCTCTCATTTGCCTTCCTTTAAAATCTTTTCAGGCCGTCTTCCGGAAGTTTGATCTGGACAAGTCGGGAAGCATGAGTTCCTACGAGATGCGAATGGCTCTGGAATCTGCAGGTGACGTGGGACCGTTTTGGCTTCCTTTCCATTTCTCGGCTGCCTGTCCAGCAGACTAGTCCTCAAGGAGGGCTTAAAAATAAACTCCAGTAATAATTAAAGCCCTGCCAGTTTTGGTGTTGGTGTATTGGGAATGGGTGTTTGGTCGCAGGTTCACCCAATCTCCTCCTATTAATCCTGTGATTCTCCACTTCAGCATCTTTAAGATGAGAGGGCTTCAACTCCCAGAATCCCCAGCCAGCATGCTATGAAATGGGTAGACTTCAATTCCCAAACTTCCCCCAATCTGTATGCTGTAAGATGGGTGGACTTCAACTCCCAGAATCCTCCAGTTGGCATGCTTCAAGATGGTGGACTTCAACTCCCAGAATCCCCCAGCAATCATGCTTTAAGATAGTAGACTTCAACTCCCAGAATCCTCCAGTCAGTATGCTTTAAGAGGGGTGGACTTCAACTCCAGAATCCCCCAGCCAGCCTGCTGGAAATAGATTAGATTAGATTTATTGGATTTATATGCCGCCCCTCTCCCGCAAACTCAGGGCGGCTCACAACAATAATAAAAAACAGTACATAATAACAAATCCAATGCCCACCAATCTAATTACAATTTAAAAATTCATAAATTCATAAAACAGTCCAATATATATAAAAAACAGGCACACGGTCAATCAATCAAATGGCAAAAACAACATGGGCAAGGGGGAGACGGCAGAGATGGGTCTTAAGGAGTTTACGAAAGGCAGGAGGGTGGGGGCAATCCTAATCTCAGGGGGGAGCTGGTTCCAGAGGGTCGGGGCCCCCACAGAGAAGTCTCTTCCCCTGGGTCCCGCCAGACGGCATTGTTGAGTCGACGGGACCGAAGAAGGCCGACTCTGTGGGACCTAACCGGTCGCTGGGATTTGTGCGGCAGGAGGCTCCTCTTAAAGTTGTGAAAATGCTGCCTGAACTTCTGCATCCTGCTGGTGTCCAGCTGAAAACATACCACCCTTTGCACTCTGAACATGTGTTAATTTTAGTCTTCCCCTAAATGGAAAATTTGACCTCGCTTTTTTCGCCCTCCCGGCAGGTTTCAAACTCAACAAGAGACTCTACGAGTTGATCATCACTCGCTACGCGGAGCCCGACCTGGCCCTAGATTTCGACAACTTTGTCTGCTGTTTGGTGCGGATGGAAACCATGTTCCGTGAGTCCTTCCCCTCCTGGGTGTTTGGGGAGGGAGGGGCACGGCTGAATAATCAGATGATCCCAAACTAAGCCAGCTTACTGCCCAGGGAGTCCTCGTTTTACGACCACAAGCGAGCCCCAACATTTCTGGTCCTAAGTGAGACGTTAATTTAAGTGTGAAAAATGATAAGTCACTTTTCTCAGTGCCTGCTGTTAGTACTAAGTACATAACTAGTTAGGTTTGGCAATATATAACACAAACCTCACCTACAAAAGAGATTGACAAAATTGAACGGGTCCAAAGACGGGCTACAAGAATGGTGGAAGGTCTTAAGCATAAAACGTATCAGGAAAGACTTCATGGACTCAATCTGTATAGTCTGGAGGACAGAAGGAAAAGGGGGGGGACATGATCGAACATTTAAATATATTAAAGGGTTAAATAAGGTCCAGGAGGGAAGTGTTTTTAATAGGAAAGTGAACACAAGAACAAGGGGACACAATCTGAAGTTAGTTGGGGGAAAGATCAAAAGCAACATGAGAAAATATTATTTGACTGAAAGAGTAGTAGATCCTTGGAACAAACTTCCAGCAGACGTGGTAGATAAATCCACAGGAACTGAATTTAAACATGCCTGGGATAAATATATATCCATCCTAAGATAAAATACAGAAAATAGTATAAGGGCAGACTAGATGGACCATGAGGTCTTTTTCATAGAAACATAGAAACATAGAAGACTGACGGCAGAAAAAGACCTCTTGGTCCATCTAGTCTGCCCTTTTACTATTTCCTGTATTTTATCTTAGGATGGATATATGTTTATCCCAGGCATGTTTAAATTCAGTTACTGTGGATTTCCCAACCACGTCTGCTGGAAGTTTGTTCCAAGGATCTACTACTCTTTCAGTAAAATAATATTTTCTCATGTTGCCTTTGATCTTTCCCCCAACTAACTTCAGATTGTGTCCCCTTGTTCTTGTGTTCACTTTCCTGTTAAAAACACTTCCCTCCTGAACCCTATTTAACCCTTTAACATATTTAAATGTTTCGATCATGTCCCCCCTTTTCCTTCTGTCCTCCAGACTATACAGATTGAGTTCATTCAGTCTTTCCTGATACGTTTTATACTTAAGACCTTCCACCATTCTTGTAGCCCATCTTTGGACCCGTTCAATTTTGTCAATATCTTTTTGTAGGTGAGGTCTCCAGAACTGAACACAGTACTCCAAATGTGGTCTCACCAGCGCTCTATATAAGGGGATCACAATCTCCCTCTTCCTGCTTGTTATACCCCTAGCTATGCAGCCAAGCATCCTACTTGCCTTTCCTACCGCCCGACCACACTGTTCACCCATTTTGAGACTGTCAGAAATCACTACCCCTAAATCCTTCTCTTCTGAAGTTTTTGCTAACACAGAACTGCCAATGCAATACTCAGATTTAGGATTCCTTTTCCCCAAGTGCATTATTTTACATTTGGAAACATTAAACTGCAGTTTCCATTGCTTTGACCATTTATCTAGTAACGCTAAATCATTTACCATATTACAGACCCCTCCAGGAATATCAACCCTGCCATCAGACTTCTGTTTCTATGTTTCTAAACCAACAATGTATGCTCACATGTATTAGAACAGAGGTCCCCAACCTTTTTTGCACCAGGGACCGGCTTTAAGCCATGGCCCGGGGGGGGGGGGGGGAAGCTAGCTGTCAGCGGCGCCGTAAAAGGGGCGATCAAGAGAGGAATGGGTGAATGAATGGACGGAGGGTGGGAAGGAAGGAAGGAAAGAGGGAAGGGACAGGAACAGAAGAAGGGTGCAAAGGAAGCAAGGAAAGGTGTGAAAGGGGAGAGTAAGAGAGGAAGGAGTGAAAGAAGGGAATGAGGGAGGAAAGAAGGGAGGAAGGAAAAGGAAAGCAAGAAATGGAGGGAGGAAAGGAAGGAAGGAAAGAAAGAAAGAAGGAAGGGGGGAAGGGACAGGAACAGAGGAAGGAAGCAAGGAAACTTATGAAAGGGGAGAGTAAGGGAAGAAGGTAGGAAGGAGAAAGAAAAGAAGAAATAGAGGAAGGGAAGGTAAAAGAGAGAAAGAAAAAGAGCAAGAAAGAAAGCAAGAAAGAGAAAGAAAGAAAGAAAGGCAACTTCAAAGAAAGGCTCACTGAGCATCTCTCACTCTCTCTCTCTTTCTATCCCTCTTTCTTTCTTTCTTTCTCTTCCTTTCTCTCTCTCCTCTTCCTTTATCTCCTCTCTCTCTCCCTCTCTCTTTCTCTCCCCCCTCTCTCCCCTTTCCCTCTCTCTTTCTCTCTCTCCCTCTCTTGCTATCTCTCCCCCCTCTCCCTCTCTCTTTCTCCCTCTCCCTCTCTTTCTCTCTCTCTCCCCCTCTTTCTCTCTCTTCTTCTCACTTTCTCTCTCTTGTTTTCTTTCTGTCTCTTTTGCTTTCTCTCTCTCACTCTTTCTTGTTTTCTTTCTCACGCTCTTTCTCTCTCTTGTTCTCTCTCTTGCTATCTCTTTCTCCCCCCCTTTCTCTCACTCTCTCTTTCTCACTTTCTCTCTATCTTGCTGTCTGTTGCTCTCACTCACTCTCGTTCTCCGTTCTTCCAGTGGTGACGCGCGCACGCCCTGCCCGCCTCACCTTTGCGAGAGCACTTTCGCCCCGGGCTCTCAGCAAGGGGGTTTGCAGGAGAGGTGGGGCCGGCGAAGGTGATATTCAATGTCGGGGGCGCACAGGCGGTTGCACGCGCTCCCTATCTCCCTGCTAGCCCACTCGGAATATTCAAAATAAGAAAAGCCTTCGCCGGCAAAGGCTTTTCTTATTTTGAATACTCCGAGTGGGCTAGCAGGGAGATAGGGAGCGCGTGCAACCGCCCGTGCGCCCCCGACATTGAAGACCTCCGCTGAGGCGGAGGCGCAGCGGCGGGCGGAGAGAGGGAAGGGGGGGGCAGCGGCGTCCCTCCTGGCCTTGGCGGGCCGCCCGACCCTCCCCACCTCCTGCAAACGCGGTGGGCGGCGGGGGGGAGAGCGAGGAGCCGGTTCCGGCGGGCGCGGGGCTTGTCTGGCTGGTGGGGGGAGCGCCGCTGGTGGTGCGGAAAGGCCGAGGGGGCCCTGGCGCCGCGGACCGGCTGAAAACCCCCAACGGCCCGGTGCCGGTCCGCGGACCGGCGGTTGGGGATCCCTGTATTAGAACACTATGGCTTTAGGAGCTAGTATTACAATTTGCCACAAGAGGGAGCCAGAAGCATGATTCTCCCTCTCTCTGCTATTTCTATTATTTCTCTGACTGCTGTAGTAAGAACTGTGTTTAAATGCTGGTTTATGTAAGCTGAACAAGTAAGGCTTATATATGTATTGTATATGTACTGACTGATTTAACTGTCTATGACTAGGACTGTCCTTGACTAAGATATTCACCAAAATAAACAATGTTGTATATAATTTTATGTATTTAATTCAACTTCTATGGCGCCCAATCCCAAAGGACTCAAGGCGGCTTACAATAAACAATATAAATACAATACAATCAAAAAATTAATGCACCTGGATTGTACACTGCTCAAAAAATAAAGGGAACACTTAAACAACAGAATATAACTCCAAGTAAATCAAACTTCTGTGAAATCAAACTGTCCACTTAGGAAGCGACACTGATTGACAGTCAATTTCACACCCTGTTGTGCAAATGGAATTAGTTGTGCAAATGAAATACTCAATGAAAATATTTCATTCATTCAGATCTAGGATGTGTTATTTGAGTGTGCCCTTTAATTTTTTGAGCAGTATATTACTGAATTATTACTTGTATCTCTGGGCTATTAGCTGGATATCTGCTACACCTCTACGTTTCCTCAGTGTACCACTCCGAGATAACTCTGCACACTCCTTAACATTGGTTATGGGCCCAGTGTGAGGTTCTTGTGAGTCACAAAATGTACCATTGTAAATCAAGGATCTCTCGTATTCTCAGTAGCCACCAGGTTTTCTGTTCTATTATTATTTATTTATTCATTAGATTTGTATGCCGCCCCTCTCCGTAGACTCGGGGCGGCTCACAACACAATAAAACAGTTCATGACAAATCTAATAATTATAATTTAAAATATTTTTTAAAAAACCCATTACTAAGCAAACATACATACAAACATACCATACATAAATTGTATATGCCCGGGGGAGATGTCTCAGTTCCCCCATGCCTGACGACAAAGGTGGGTTATAAGAAGCTTACGAAAGGCAAGGAGAGTAGTGGCAGTTCTAATCTCTGGGGGGAGCTGGTTCCAGAGAGTCGGGGCCGCCACAGAGAAGGCTCTTCCTCTGGGGCCCGCCAACCGACATTGTTTAGTTGACGGGACCCAGAGAAGGCCCACTCTGTGGGACCTAATCGGTCGCTGGGATTCGTGCAGCAGAAGGCGGTCTCGGAAATATTCTGGTCCGATGCCATGAAGGGCTTTATAGGTCATAACCAACACTTTGAATTGTGACCGGAAATTGTTCGGCAACCAGTGCAGACTGCGGAGTGTTGGTGTAACATGGGCATGCCTTGGGAAGCCCATGATTGCTCTTGCAGCTGCAGTCTGCACGATCTGAAGTTTCCGAACACTTTTCAAAGGTAGCCCCATGTAGAGCATTACAGTAGTCGAGCCTCGAGGTGATGAGGGCATGAGTGACTGTGAGCAGTGAGTCCCGGTCCAGATAGGGCCGCAACTGGTGCACCAGGCGAACCTGGGCAAACGCCCCCCTCGCCACAGCTGAAATATGGTTCTCTAATGTGAGCTGTGGATCGAGGAGGACGCCCAAGTTGCGGACCCTCTCCGAGGGGGTCAATAATTCCCCCCCCCCCAGGGTGATGGACGGACAGATGGGATTGTCCTTGGGAGGCAGAACCCACAGCCAGTCCATCTTATCAGGGTTGAGTTTGAGTCTATTAATTACAAGGGCTGGATTAGAAGACCTTCAAGGCCCCTTACACCCCTATGATGTTGTCTTTTAATGACTTATGAATGTATTGCTTGATTAATCCTTACCTCTCTATCTCCTTTCTAGGGTTTTTCCAAGCTCTGGATACAGATAAAGACGGGATCGTGACGTTCGACTTGATTAAGGTAACGAAATCGGGGCATCCAGAAGGGTTAGGCTGCACTTTTTCCTGCTGGTTGGGGAATTCTGGGAGTTGAAATCCATTTAATCTTAAAGCATGCTGTCTAGGAAACACTCACAGAAGCAAATAACTCTGTTGAGTGGCACTGGAGAATAGATTCGACAGTGTGCAGCAAACTTTTCCTCTTTGTCCTTTTTTTATCATTCGTTTTCCTCTGCCCCACCCAGCCCTTTTCCTCTTGTGCTGTGTCTTTCCACTCCTAATCCCTTTTGGGTAGTTTTAACCTCTTTGATGAGCCTTTTGGGCCAAAGTTTCTGTTTTGTTAAATATACAGTGTTCCCTCGATTTCCACGGGGGATGCGTTCCGAGACCGCCCACGAAAGTCGAATTTCCGCGAAGTAGAGATGCAGAAGTAAATACACCATTTTTGGCTATGGACAGTATCACAAGCCTTCCCTTAACACTTTAAACCCCTAAATTACCATTTCCCATTCCCTTAACAATCATTTACTCACCATTATTACTGGTACTCACCATTGAATAAGACACTTAGTGATCCTGATATTTATAAACATAATTATTTATTAACAATAATTATTTTTTTTGTTATTTATTTGCAAAAATTATTAGTTTGGCGATGACATATGACGTCATTGGGTGGGGAAAACCGTGGTATAGGGGGGGAAAGCCGCAAAGTGTTTTTTAATTAATATTTTTTGAAAAACCGTGGTATAGGCTATTCGCGAAGTTCGAACCCGCGAAAATCGAGGGAACACTGTACTGCTCAAAAAAAACAAAACAGAGGGAACACTCAAATAAACACATCCTGGATCTGAATGACTGAAATATTCTCATTGAATACTTTGTTCTGTACAATGTTGAATGTGAAATTGATTGTCAATCAGTGTTGCTTCTTAAGTGGACAGTGTGAATTCAAAGAAGTTTGATTTACTTGGAGTTATGTTGTGTTGTTTAAGTGCTCCCTTTATTTTATTTTTTTTGAGCAGTGTAGTTGACATCATCGGCAAAGATGGGGCGAGTACAAGTGCACTACAGTGCCTTCTGTCCCCTGTCCTATTGCTCTCCTATATCTCCTATACCTTTCTTCCATTCCTATATCTCTTCTATTCTTTCATTGATATGTTCTATTATTATATCTTCTTTTCTATTATCTCTTAAATATATTTTACTATGAGTATCTCCTCTATAACCTTCATCATGTATTTTACTATGTGTATATATGTATATATGGACTATGCTTAGGTCGTGCTTAAGGTGACATAGTTCTCCAATGCACTTGCAAGGAGAGTCCAACGTGGGTAATTCTCCAGTCTCATTGGAGGGACTGAGTTTTAATTTAAACATTATGCAGGTACCGCCCCCTAGCCTACCAGTCATCAAAACTCAGTCGCAGTAATGGGACATTTTTTGAGTTTCTCCTCATAAGTATTAGTAGTTATATATGAATAAATACTGTGTGTTTGTTTTTTTCTGAGTACTAATGCTTTTCTTTATTCCTTTACTTGTTTGCAGGTTTTTTCGTGTATGGATTGGCTTCTCCTTTACAGCAACGGATCAGGCCCTCCGAGGGCTCTGTCCGTTTGACTGTGGCGCCCTGCCCCCCCCCCCCTTTTTGGTTCCATGGCATTAGCGCTCACGAGGACCGGAGCGCAGCCGTGGGGGGGGGGCATTAAACTAATAGGGCGACCAGGCTCCCGGCCTCCGAGGTCGCGCCTGGGGATAGGAGACGGTTGCCGCCGGAAAGGGCCTGCCCCGCCCGGCGAATAATACCTCAGCCGAAGATCCGGCGACCAAAAGGAAGGCTGCGCTTTAAACGCAGAGCAAGCCCCATGGAAGGAAGAGTTGGTTATTGGGGCCCTGCATAACCGCAGAAAGCAGCCTTCGGGTAAAACGGCGGGAGCGGCTCTTGAGTTTCCCGCCGGTTGCCATGGCAACGGCGCGGCGGCCATTTTTGTTTGGCCGGTAGCTGTCAATCAAGAGGGGTGAGAGGAGCGAGGAACGCTCCGAGACAACCCGCCCCCCCCCCGTTTACCCAGCAACACGCAGCCGCATTGAGGTCACAGCCTCATTGCTTTGTTAGCTGCGTTGCGATCGGCATTATTACCATTGTCTAACCGTGAGTGATTCATTATGACCGATAATTCGGCCCATCTGAGGGAGGAAGGGGCCATTTCCATCAGGCCCACTACCCCCAAGGACAAGCCTTCCTCCGAAAAGGCCAAGGCTAAATCTTCTCAGGCCGCCTCCCTTAAGGAAGCCGAGAAGAGGATACGGGCTCTGGAGAGGCAACTAGAGATGGCCCAGAAACAGCCACCAGCGCCACAGGCCCAACCAAATTATCTTCGGGGGCCCACGCCCCCCCCGGCCTCCCCCTTGCCAGGCATTGCTGGGGTTGTAGGCTCGGCAACAGAACGTGATTGGTCGCCTGAACGCCCCCTATTGTCCACTGGACCCCAATATACCTTGCCCATGGCCAGCAGCACGGGTGCTCAATACAACCAGCCCACAGCCACCTTTACACCGTCTGCTGTGGGTCTGAGGAGCTCGTTTGATACGTGGCAAAGCATGCCTCAGGATCTCCAAAATCTAATAAGCAGTGTTTATGCCCAAGGGATTACAGTTGGGGCACAACAACAGGCCCCTGGGATTCCCATTCCACCGAAGCATAGGAATGTGTGGGCACCTCCTGCTCCAGCCTCTTTCCAAGGCTCCATGAAGGAGGATCTCTATCCCAGAGAGGAGGATAGTGAAGAAGGCGAGGGTTTGTCGGGAGATGAGCAACCACCTGAACCACCGAGCCTTGTAGGCCTCTTCAAGCCCTCTCTCTTTCGAATCATGTTAAATAAGGCCAAGTTGGTCTTTGAGGGAGCAGGAGAGGGGAAGTTACCTACAGAAAACACTGCACAGGCCTCAAAAGGGGTCCTACTTTCAGTGCCAAAAAAAGAACCAGAAACCATTCCCTCCTCTGATATTTTCCTTGACAATATAAAAAGGCCTTGGGAAGCGCCAGCAGCAGCACAAGGCCCCTCTTTGATTGATAGGAAATACTACACCTTCGATCAGGAGATGGAATCGCTTTTAACACCTCCAACCATAGACACTCCTGTGGCAAGTTTGGTGTCCAACGCCTTGGTCCCTTCGGAGGTTTCGGAGGGTTTGAAGGCGGAGGACAAAAGAGCCGAGACGGTAGTCATGAAGACTCACCAAATGGCAGCCTGGGCCTTGCGAGCCGCCTCGGCTGCCTCATTTTTTAATAGGGCAACCATCCTGTGGATACAGGACATGCAAGCACGTGCAAGTCAGGAGGATGGCAGGTTCCGCCAAGATTTAAATAAACTGCTGGCAGCAACGGAGTTCTCCGCGGACGCTACCATGGATGCGGCAAAATTTGCATCCCGTGCGCTGGCATCCTCTTTGTCCTCCCGGAGATTAATTTGGCTGCGAAGCTGGCAGGCGGACGTAAAATCAAAATGGCGCCTAGCTTCTGCCAAATTCCAAGGGGAACAGTTGTTCGGCGATTCCCTTGAGAAGGTCCTTATCAAGGACAAAGATAAAAAGAAGGTGCTCCCAAGATCCAACAGGAGAGCAGAACGACGGTTCACCCCTTTCTATAGAAGGCAGAACTTTCGTGCAGAGCCCTCCTCAACCGTCTCTCAGGGTTCGAGGAATTTCTCTCAGGGCTCTTTCAACCAGGGAGGCTTCCGTCAGGATAGACCGTACTTCGCGGACCGCGGCAGACCCTACCAGCAGGGACGCCGACCATACAGAGGTTCCAACTTTAAGGGTTCCAAGCGTGGAAAATGACTCCTCAGACCCTTACCCTCTGGGGGGCAAGCTCCTCCACTTTGCCAACGCTTGGAGGGCTGCATCCCTCGACTCCTGGGCCGTGGCCACAGCAACACAGGGGTTGCGGATCAATTTTCTCCGGGTACCCCCACACCGCTTCATTGCTTGTCCTCAAGTGACAGACCCCCAGAAGAGGGCGCTGTTGCACCGGGAAATAGAGCACCTCCTGGAGATAGAAGCGATAGAGGAGGTTCCCTTTCACCTGAGGGGAACAGGTTTCTATTCCATCGTTTTCCTAGTCCCCAAATCTTCGGGCGGGGTCCGTTTGATTTTAAATCTCAAACGGTTGAATCTGTATGTGCGTTATCAAAAATTCAAAATGCACTCCCTCAGGTCTATACTGCAATCCATTCGACCGGGAGACCTCCTCTCCTCCATCGATCTCAAGGAGGCCTACCTCCATGTACCGGTAGCACAGGAGCACAGACAATTCCTCCGGTTTTCCATCAACGGATCTCATTACCAATATCGAGCGATGCCATTTGGACTGTCGTCAGCGCCGAGGACGTTCACCAAACTTCTGGACGTCCTCACGGCCACCTTGTGACACAGGTCAGTGCGACTCATGGCATACCTCGACGACGTCCTGATCCTGTCAAAGTCCCGGGACCGGGCACAGCGGGATCTCCAACTGACCCTGTCGACCCTAAGGACTTTCGGGTTTACCATAAACCTGGAAAAGAGTCAGCTAATTCCTTCAACCAGGTTAGCTCACCTGGGCACCATCATCGATACAGACTTGTGCCAAGTTTTCCTATCGGAGGACAGACAGGCCAATATCCGGACTCTACTACAGGACCTGTCTTCTCAACCAAAACCTTCCCTGGCCTTTCTCTCCAAAATCCTGGGCACGTTGGTTTCTTGCATAGATGTGGTTCCCTGGGCCAGGTTACACATTCGAGACCTCCAATGGTTTCTCCTACCCTATCAAAGGAGAAAGACCAGCCATACCAGGATGCAGGTGATTCTCCCTGCAGCGGTCAGGAGATCCATCCGTTGGTGGACCTCAACCGCTATTCAAAGGGGGTCACCCTTTCACGGACAGGACTTTATCACCCTCACGACGGACGCCAGCCTGTTCGGATGGGGTGCTCACCTGTCATCCAATGTAGCCCAGGGCTTGTGGACTCCTCGGGAGTTGGAAACCATCAACATCAATTTCTTGGAATTGAGGGCAGTGTCTCTCGCTCTGCTGAGTTTTTCTCATCTGGTGCAGGGCAGCCATGTCCTGGTTCTAACAGACAACGTTTCCGCTCGCTCTTACATCAACCACCAGGGCGGGACGAGATCCAGGCGCCTGATGCAGGAGGCCAACACTCTGTTCAAGTGGGCAGAGACTCACCTGGCCTCTCTCGCAGCCGAGCACATCTCAGGCCAGGAGAATGTGACGGCGGATTGGCTGAGTCGCAGGACTTTGGATCCGGGGGAGTGGAAGCTGGATCCAGGAGTGTTCCGGGCACTAACCGCTCAGTTCAGCACACCGATCATAGACCTGTTTGCTACGTGCCACAACGCGCAGCTACCCCGCTTCTTTTCCCGGTTCCCATCTCCGGGTTCAGAAGGGGTGGATGCACTACGTCTCCCCTGGCCAGTGGGGCTCCTGTATGCATTCCCTCCTACCCGCATACTTCAGAGAGTGCTACACAAAATCATACAGGAACGAGCCGAAGTACTGCTGGTAGCACCTTTTTGGCCTCGGCGGGCTTGGTTCTCGGACTTGAAGGAGCTGTCCGTCTCCCCTCCTTGGAGAATTCCAGACGACCTGGTAGCCCTCAGTCAGGGGTGCATCGCGCATCCAGAGCCTCAATGGTGGCACCTGACCGTGTGGCACTTGAGGGGGACCGTCTAAGGCAATTACGTCTCCCTGACACGGTCATCGCTACCATGCAGGCGGCACGCAGACCTTCTACAAGGAGGATTTACCAATCCACATGGTCAGCCTTCTGCACCTTCTGTGAGGACCGGCAGCTCGATCCGGTAGCGGCCTTGCCTGGTACTGTTTTAACCTTCCTCCAGGCAGGATTAGACAAGGGACTGGCGCCAAACACGTTACGACGCCATGTGGCGGCGCTGTCTACAATATTGAACCACGACCAGTACCAACCCTTGTCAAGACATCCTTGGATTCGCGATTTCTTAAAAGGAGCGTCAAATATTAGACCGGCTCCCGTCCATAGGTTTCCCTCGTGGGATCTATCTCTTGTCCTTAAGGCCTTGACAGCTCCACCCTTTGAACCGTTGAGGACGGTATCACTGCGGTTTTTATCCATCAAAACGGCCTTTCTAGTCGCCATTACCTCGGCCAGGAGGGTGTCGGAGCTGTCGGCCCTGTCCGTAAGACCTGACCTTTGTCTATTCCATCCGGACAGAGTAGTTCTTCGACTGGACCCGTCCTTCATTCCCAAAGTGAACTCGGGCTTTCATAGAACTCAAGAGATAATATTACCTGATTTCTGTACACATGGCACGCACCCATCTGAACTCAGATGGCATAAATTGGATGTGAGACGGGCGCTAAAACTTTATGTTCGTAGGACACAGGCCTTCAGGTCATCGGAAGCCTTGTTTATTTCCTTTTCATCACATGAACAAGGTACTAGAGTGTCTTCACGAACTATCAGTCGTTGGATAAGGATCTGCATCACTGAGGCCTATAAAGCGTCAGGACAGACTGTTCCTCAAGGAATTACTGGTCATTCAACACGAAGTGCGGCTGTTTCGGCAGCATGGTCTACGCAGGCTTCGATTGAAGAGATTTGTAGAGCCGCCACGTGGGCGGCTCCATCTACCTTCATCAAGCATTACCGGATTGATACCTTTGCTTCCGCGGAAGCAGCCTTTGGGAGGAGGGTGTTACAAAGGGTGTGTTCCTCTTGACCGCCCTTGGTCCTGTTTCCCTCCCTGTTCATGTCTTGGGTATATCCCACGTTGGACTCTCCTTGCAAGTGCATTGGAGAAGAACCGTTGAAACTTACCTGAACGGTCTTCTCGATGCACTGCAAGGAGAGTCCAAAACCCACCCGATTGGTGGACCAAGGGTTTCTCTTTTTGTCTGACATTGTTAAGATTTGGTCCTGGCGTATGCCTTCCAGTTGTTAATAAAAAAAGTTATAGTTTACTGCTCCTTCGTTTCTTTATGACTGGTAGGCTAGGGGGCGGTACCTGCATAATGTTTAAATTAAAACTCAGTCCCTCCAATGAGACTGGAGAATTACCCACGTTGGACTCTCCTTGCAGTGCATCGAGAAGACCGTTCAGGTAAGTTTCAACGGTTCTTCTAACCTTTTTAAACCTAGGATTGTAAGTCTAGTTGCGTAGGGCAGTGTTTCCCAACCTTTTTTGAGCCGCGGCACATTATTCATATTTTCAAAATCCTGGGGAACACTGAACAGGGGTGGGGGTGGGTGGGGGGGTGGCTAAAGAAAAGTTTTGACAAAAAAAATCTTCCTCCATTTCGCTCTATTTCTCCCTCACTCTTTCTCTCTCTTCCTTCCTTCCCTTCTTTCTCTCTCTCCATCCCTCTTTCTTTCTTCCTCTCTTTTTTGCTCTTTCTCTCTCCCTCCTTCCCTCCCTATATGTCTTTCTCTCTCCCTTGCTCTCTCTGCCTCTCTTGCTATCTCTCTTTCATTCTCTCTCTTTCTTTCTCTCTCTTTCTCTCTCTCTTGCTATCTCTTTCTCTCTCTCTGTGTCTCTCTTTCTCTGTCTCTCTTTCTCTCTCTCTTGCTATCTCTCTTTCTCTCTCTTTCTCTGTCTCTCTCTCTCTCTGCCTCTCTTGCTATGTCTCTCTTGCTCTCTCTCTCTTTCTCTTCCTTTCTTCTCTGCGGAGGCCGGCGAAGGTTTTTCTTATTTTAAATGTTCCGGGTGGCAAGGGGATGCGGAGCCCGCACGCACCCCCCCCCCCGACATTCCAAATCCTGCCTTAGGTGTGAGAAGAAAAAAGCGCTCGGTGAAGGGACTGCATGCAAGAGGGGCCGGGCGGGCATTAGCAGCCCGATGAGGAGGACGAGAAGCCGCTGCAGCCACCCCCAATCCCCCCCCCCCTTCCCTGGGTACCTTCCAAAGGCCCCTGGAAAAAGGCAGGAGGTAGCAACGAGCGCGAGGACAAGCAGGCAGCTTGGCGGAGGGGAAGCATTGACGGGCTCTCCTCCTTCCCCACCCCCGCGCTTCTCTCCCGCCCTGGCTTTTGCTTCGCCCGCAGATTTCCCCGCAGTTCAAAAGGAGGCAAGAGGTGGCCTGGATGAAATTGCGGGGAAATCATGGGGCGAAGCGAAAGCCAGGGTGGACTCGCAAAGGCGGGCTCAGGCTGCATGAGGAGAAAGAGGCGGAGGGAAAGAAGGCGACGGCAGCGGGACCTGCAGCTCGATGGGCGTCTCCTCGTGGGATAGAATCCTCTCTTTCTCATGCTGCTCCCACCATGGCTGCGCGCGGTCCCGGTGCCCCTGGCTGAAGGTCGTCCTGTGGCTGGTCTTGGGCTTTACGGTTGCTTCCTGGTTCCCTCTCCTCCCTCCGCCTGTGTCTACCGCCAGCGCCTCATTCCTCGGAGCTGCCGTTTCCTTCCAGGCAGCCCAGCCACGCTGCCGTAGAAAGTGCAGAGGTTATTGCCGCCACCTCTGCCTCCACTCAGGGAGCCATCGTGGTTGAGCTGAGCGAGAGGAAAAGGTGCGGTGACCACAGTGGCTCCCTGAGTGGAGGCAGAAGCGGTGGCAATAACCTCTGTGCTTTCTACGGCAGCGTGGCTGAGCTGGACGGAGGGAAGCGGCAACTCCCACTCGAGGAACCCACGGCAACGGGCGATGGCTTGGTGGGAGGCGACGGCGGGAGACACAGGCGGTGGGAGGAGAGGGAACCAGGAAGCGACTGTGAAGCCCAAGACCATCCACAGGACGACACTCAGGCAGGGGCGCCGGCAGCGCCCCGCCCAGCTGGAGCTTCTCGCGGCACACCTGGCCATGTCTCGCGGCACACCGGTTGGGAAACACTGGCGTAGGGTATTCTGTTACGAGTGGAGGAGTGGAGGGCTCTTTTAGTAAAGTATCTCTGGGCATTTTCTAGGGTGTTTATGTCTGAAATTGTGTTTTTTTCTGCTGTGGCATTTTTCTTTTTGGCGAAAAAATAATCTTGTGGTTTTTTTCCACAGTGGATACAACTGACCATGTTTGCCTGAAAAATATACGGATGACGTCCCGTGGAATTCTTTGGACTTTCCTTCTCGCTGGACATTTTATTTTGAATGTGGAGGATATTTTTACCTGCAAGTGCCTTGCGTTAACGCTTTTTGCGGCTTCTGTTCCAAGTAGAGGAAACACACACCACATACACACACACAAACACACTTCCAACTTGCCGTTGAATCATTTCATTTGTGGGTTCCTAACATTTCTGGGGACCTGAACTGCAGCTGAATTTCAAACGTCTGTTTTGAAGAATCCGCATTGCGAGACTGCTCAGGAATCAAACTTCTGAAAGCCACAAAACGGCCTTGCCACGCTGACAAACTGGAGTTTCTAGCAGCATTTCCCCAGGTTAACAAGATTGGGTTTACTCTTGAATGACCCCGGCCTAAATACAGGTAGTCCTCAATTTACAACGGTTCGTTTAGTGGCCGTTCGAAATTATAGGCACTGCAAAAAAATGATTTATGTTTTTTCATACTTGAGACTGTTACAGAATCCCCCATGGTCAATGTGATTTACATCCGGAGCCTCGCATTTGTGACGGGGTCTCTGGGCCCTGGGATTCGCTTTTGCCCCCTTCTGGACAAGCCAAGTTAGTGGAGAAGCCAAGTTCACTTAACGACCATGTTACTGATTGAACAGCTGCAGTGGCTCACTTCACAAATGTGCCAAGAAGAGTCGTAAAAAAATGGGGCAAAACTCACTTAACAAATGTCTCGCGTAGCGACATAAATGTTGGAGACAATTGAGGTTGTAAGTTGAGGACTACTTGTGCCTGGAAAACTCAGCCGTTTTGGGGAACTGCAAAATTACAGGGAAAAATATATGCTGCTCAAAAAAATCCAGGGAAGACTCAAAGAACCCATCCTAGATCTGAATGAATGAAATATTCTCATTGAATACTTTGTTCTGTACAAAGTTGAATGTGCACAACAGCCTGTGAAAATGATTGTCAATCCGTGTTGCTTCCTAAGTAGACAAGTTTGATTTCACAGAAGTTGGATTTACTTGGTGTTATATTGTGTTGTTTAAGTGTTCCCTTTATCTTTTTTGAGCAGTGTATAGATATATATTTAATCTTGCTGATGGTGAACCAAGCATCGTTGCCAATTTAAAGCACTTTGGTCTCTGACCTCTTTTCCATTTTAAAAAAAATACTTCTTTGAGGTTCAGCTATTCATTTAGTGACCATTCAAAGTTACAACAGCCCTGAAAAAAATAATAATTTACGACTGGTCCTCACACTTACAACCCCTGCAACATTGTCATGGTTCTGCAGATCAATCAATCAATATCAACTTTATTTGATTTGTCAATCGACCATATCAAAGCGAGGAAAAAGGACCACATCAGTCGTCATAAAACTGTGACTGGTTAAAATACAATAAAATTGGCTAAAATAGAGGGAATTTGAATAAATAATAAGTTAAAATGCAGCATAATATGCTAAAATTGAGTAGTAAAACATGAGAATATAACTCGTGCAAAGGATTATATTAAACAAATCTAAGATACTGATATAAAATATTCTTAAGTGAGTTCATCTCCTTTGCATGCCACCCCAATATGTTCTGCGATCAAAATTCAGGCAGTTGTATGATGGTTGCCGGTCACATGATTGCCATTTGCGACTGTCTCACAAGCCAAATTAATAGGGGATACTGGATTCACTTAATGACTGCCCGATTCACTTAACAACTCTTAACAGAGCTGGAAAAGGTGGTTGAAAAATTGGGCGTGGCTCACTTAACAACCCCTTTGCTTAGCAGGGGGAAGTCTGCTCCCAATTGTGGTCGTAAGTCGGATACTATCTGTATTTATGGCTAAGAGAACGGCACGATTGCTGGTTAACTCAAGTGGCTAATGAAATGCATTATGTCCGTCCTTCAAATTTCTCTTTAACGGGTTATGCCTCCCGTTTGCAAGAGATGTTAAAACCAGGAATTATCTTCATCCTTTGTCCCCAGCTGAACAAACAATATTTCATGCCTTTTTGTTATGCATGTGTGTGTTTATATATAAATAAATATATAGATATATATACATATATAGATATAGTGGTACCTCTACCTATGAACGCCTCTACTTTTGAACTTTTCTAGATAAGAACTGGGTGTTCAAGATTTTTTTGCCTCTCCTCAAGAACCATTTTCCACTTACAAACCCGAGCCTGCGAAAATGTAGCCGGAAAAAGCGGAGAGAAGTCTCCGTGGGGCCTCTCTAGGAATCTCCTGGGAGGAAGCAGGGCTGGAAAAAGTGGGAAGAAGCCTCCGTGGGGCCTCTCTAGGAATTTCCTGGGAGGAAACAGGGCCGGAAAAGGCAGGGAGAATCCTCTGTGGGGCCTCTCTGTGAATCTCCTGGGAGGAAACAGGGCCAGAAAAGATGGGGAGAAGCCTCCGTGGGGCCTCTCTAGGAATCTCCTGGGAGGAAGCAGGGCTGGAAAAAGCAGGAAGAAGCCTCCGTGGGGCCTTTCTAGGAATCTCCTGGGAGGAAGCAGGACTGGAAAAAGCAGGGAGGAGCCTCCGTGGGGCCTGTCTAGGAATCTCCTGGGAGGAAGCAGGGCTGGAAAAAGCAGGGAGAAGCCTCCGTGGGGCCTCTCTAGGAATCTCCTGGGAGGAAGCAGGGCTGGAAAAAGTGGGAAGAAGCCTCCGTGGAGCCTCTCTAGGAATTTCCTGGGAGGAAACGGCTGGAAAAGGCAGGGAGAAGCCTCCGTGTGGCCTCTCTAGGAATCTCCTGGGAGGAAGCAGGGCCAGAAAAGGTGGGGAGAAGCCTCCGTGGGGCCTCTCTAGGAATCTCCTGGGAGGAAACAGGGCCTCCGCCCTCCCTGTGGTTCCCCCAATCGCATGCATTATTTGCTTTTACATTGACTCCTATGGGGAAAATTGTTTCTTCTTACAAACTTTTCTACTTAAGAACCTGGTCATGGAACGAATTAAGTTCGTAAGCAGAGGTACCACTGTATGTGTATAATTTCCTGGAAACTCCTGGACGTTTTCAGGGCCTAATCAACCTCTCTCCCAGGCCTTTGCAAGACTTTCCTTCCTGCAGAGGCGAGTTTGGGAAACCCAGTGCCTAAAGACACTCCTTACCTATCTAATGCGCTTGTTGCTAAATATTTTTTTAATGAGAGTTTGCGCCGTAGCCTCCATCCGGGGTTGTCAGTTGTACCCCATTCTCAACCTCGAAAGCCTTCAATCGCTTCTCGAACACGGTCCCGCGGTTCAAGACTTGAGTTTCAACTTCTCTTAAAAGTTCTCTGGCGCCACCGTTTACGTTCTTATGCGTGTTTTTGTATGGTACGGATTTTACTTCCATGCCAAAATAATAAAAACAAAACAAAACCCAGAACTGTGGTAATGCTTCACACCACTGTACTCTGCTTTGTCTATTTGTGATTATTGCTGTATTTTTCATCAAAAACTGTAACGAGGGGGGGTGGGTCCATCTCAGAAATGTCGCATAGAAATTGGATTTGGATTGAAAATTTGCACGACTTTTCAGGGTAGGATTTGAGTTTATGTCATTGATTAGATTAGATTAGATTTATTGGATTTATATGCCACCCCTCTCCGCAAACTCGGGGCGGCTCACAACAAGGTAAAAACAATACGTAATAACAAATCCAATACCCACCAATCCAATTACAATTTTAAGCTAAAAAATTCATTAAAAACAACCCCAGAATATTAAAAAACAAGCACACAATCAATCTAACACCAAAACAACATGGGCAAGGGGGAGATGTTTCAGTTCCCCCATGCCTGACGGCAGAGGTGGGTTTTAAGGAGTTTGCGAAAGGCAAGGAGGGTGGGGGCAATCCTAATCTCAGGGGGGAGTTGGTTCCAGAGGGTCGGAGCCACCACAGAGAAGGCTCTTCCCCTGGGTCCCGCCAGACGACATTGGGAATCTTTAAATGGGCTGTTCTCATACCTGGTTTTTTTAGTTCTTTAAGTAAAAAGTTTATATGGGTTTGATTTATTGCATTGAATTGCATTTTCTCGCATAGGGCCTGTTGTGGCTGGATCACAGCCAACTCCTTTACTCGCAGGAGGAACTTGGTCTGTCTGAGCATCATAGGCCTGTGTGGCTATCAGAGGAGTCGGCTAGTGAGGGCGAGGGAGGGATGGAGATTGAGGGTCCTGCAGAGAATATAGAACACCCAGCTAGGGCCTTGCCTGGCTCTGATGAGGAGAGGGAAATTGTAGACCCTATTTTAGATGCATGGGTGAGGAGAATGCAAGGGAGACGAGCAGTTACGCAGACATAGAGGGAGGCCTTGAATACTGCTGTGCTCAATGTGTCTTTCTGAGACAACCCAAGAAAGGGATCTTGGGATTTTGGTGGACAGCTCAATGAAGATGTCAACCCAGTGTGCAGCAGCAGTAAAAAAAAAGCAAATTCCATGCTTGGCACGATTAGGAAGGGAGTCGAAAATAGGTCGGCAAGTGTTGTATTGCCTCTGTACAAATCGATGGTGAGACCACACTTGGAGTACTGTGTACAGTTCTGGTCACCTCACCTCAAGAAGGATAGAATGGAACTGGAAAAGGTGCAAAAAAGGGCAATAAGAATGATCAAGGAAATGGAGCCCCTCCCTTATGAAACCAGGTTGGTCTCTTCAGCCTTGAAAGACGGCGTTGAAGGGGTGACTTGATCGAAGTGTATAAAATCATGCGTGGGATAGAAAAGGTGGATAGAGAAAAATTGTTTTCTCTATCACACAATACCAGGACAAACGGGCCCTACCTAAAGCTCAGTGAGGACAAATCAAGGGAAATATTTCTTCACCCAGAGGGTCCTTGGTTGATGGAATTCCCTTCCAGAAGAGGTATTGACAGCTGACAGCCTGGATAGCTTCAAGGCAGGATTAGACAGATTCATGGATGCCAAGTGTATCATAGATGGTTATTGAAACGGATGTCCATGTGCCGCCTCAATGTTGGTTGAGGCAGGCAGGGTTCCCTTGGGTCCCATTTGTTGGGGGTCAAGAGAAAGGAAGGGTTTTGCCTTCTCTTTCTACTCAAGATCTCCATGGACAATTGGAGGGTCACTGTGGGACACAGAATGCGGGACTCAATGGGCTTTGGCCTGATTCAGCAGGACTCTTCTTATGTTCTTAAAAGGGGAGGAGATATTTATACCTAAAAGAGGGGAAAAGGGAAAGAGCACAGTCCAGAGTTTTTCCCCTTCTCAAATATTGCTGCAGTCTTGAATAGAATATAGTTTTGAGAAGTCTGTGAGTATTTCTGCTTCAGCCAAGCTACAGGCTTTAAGTTACAACTCTGTCTTGGAACATTCCTTATCCGTTTTGCCGCTGGCTTTGAATTTTGGCAGTCGACGGACATTCTTTGCTTTAATTTGTGGTTTTGAACAAGTTTGCTTCTACAATATACAATAGGCTCAGAAAAAATAAAGGGAACACTCGAAGAACCCATCCTAGATCTGAATGAATGAAATATTCTCACTGAATACTTCGTTCTGCACGAAGTTGAATGTGCACAACAGCAGGTGAAATTGATTGTCAATCAGTGGACAGTTTGATTTCAAGGAAGTTTGATTTACTTGCTGTACTATTGTACCAGGCCAAAGTCTCTAAATCCACATGATGGATTGAGCCTGACAGTTTGTTTGTTTGTTAGATTTTTATACCGCCCTTCTCCGCAGACTCAGGGCAGCTCACAACAAAGATAGGTACAACAATAGAAAATATACTGCTCAAAAAAATAAAAGGAACACTCAGGCGGTAGGGAAAGCAAGTAGGATGCTTGGCTGCATAGCTAGAGGTATAACAAGCAGGAAGAGGGAGATTGTGTATAGAGTGCTGGTAAGACCACATTTAGAATTATTATGGGTTTTTAGTTTAAATTATTAGATTTGTATTACATTGTTTTGCCACTATTGCTGTGAGCCGCCCCGAGTCTATGGAGAGGGGCGGCATACAAATTTAATTAATAATAATAATAATATTGACAAAATTGAACAGGTCCAAAGACGGGCTACAAGAATGGTGGAAGGTCTTAAGCATAAAACGTATCAGGAAAGACTTCATGAACTCAATCTGTATAGTCTGGAGGACAGAAGGAAAAGGGGGGACATGATCGAAACATTTCAATATGTTAAAGGGTTAAATAAGGTCCAGGAGGGAAGTGTTTTTAATAGGAAGGTGAACACAAGGACAAGGGGACACAATCTGAAGTTAGTTGGGAGAAAGATCAAAAGAAACGTGAGAAAATATTATTTGACTGAAAGAGTAGTAGATCCTTGGAACAAACTTCCAGCAGATGTGGTTGGTAAATGCACAGTAACTGAATTTAAACATGCCTGGGATAAACACAGATCCATCCTAAGATAAAATACAGAAAATAGCATAAGGGCAGACTAGATGGACCATGAGGTCTTTTTCTGCCGTCAGTCTTCTATGTTTCTATGTTAAACAACACAATATAACTCCAAGTAAATAAAACATTTCTGTGAAATCCAACTGTCCCCTTAGGAAGCAACACTGATTGACAATCAATTTCACCTGCTGTTGTGCACATTCAACTTTGTACAGAACAAAGTATTCAATGAGAATATTGACCTAGGATGTGTTATTTGAGTAATCCCTTTATTTTTTTTGAGCAGTGTATAAGAAATCTAAACTGAAAAATACGGTCTAAAACCCCAGTTCATTAAAAACCATCATCCACATTCATCCCATATACATTCTAATCTTCGGAGGGAGCTAGATGTAACACTCAACGGCCCCAAGCCTGCTGGCAAGGATGAGTTTTTAAAGCCCTGCGGAAGGCCAGGAGGGTGGGGGCGGTAGGAATCCTTGGAGGGAGTTGATTCCAAAGGGTCGGAGCCACCACAGAGAAGGCTCTTCCACTAGGCCCCACCAAAGGGCTTTGCCTGGCTGATGGGGCCTGGAGAAAGGCCGACTTTGTGGCACCCAACCAGCCGCTGGGATACATGAAGGATTTATTTATTTATTTATTCATTTATTCATTTGTCCAATACACAATACTGTTCTGTCTGGGTTTTCCCAGACCTCAACACCAACTGAAAAAACAGCCAGACACTCTGGTAAAAGCCAAAAGTATTTTATAGCTGGGAAAAATAAGCACAAAGGAAAACCTGTCTTCACAACAGACAAGCTATAATACGTTACAGCAGGGTCCTGATGTCCAGTCAATACCCCAAGCTTCTTGCTGGCACACCCCCCCAAGGTTTCAATAGTCCAAGGCACAAACCAGGATTGTAAGCCACCAAAGTTCACAGACAGGTCTCACGAATCTCCAAGATAAAACTCCACAAGCCAGGAAGGGTGGGTCCGCCTTTTATCCTTTCCCAAGAGCACCACACCCAAACCCGTCTCTGATTAGCTCTCCTTTGTCGCATATCTATGATGTCTTGAGCATTTTCCCCTAAGGAATCCAGGCTGCTTGCTGGGGAGAGCTCCCCCTGGTGGGACTCTGGCTGTCCTTCTTCTTCAGCCTGGGATTCCTCTTCCTCGTCAGTCTGCACCTCCTGTTCCTCAGCCTCTCCCTCTGAGCTGGAAACCGACAGAAGGTCAGCCATTCCCGGAGGGGTCCCAGACTGAACCACAACACAATACATATGGAAGAGAATAGACATGAAGTAATATATATAAAGATACAGTGTTCCCTCGATTTTTGCGGGGGCTGCGTTCCGAGACGGCCCGCGAAAGTCGAATTTCCGCGAAGTAGAGATGCAGAAGTAAATACTGTACACTATTTTTTGGCTATGAATAGTATCACAAGCCCTCCCTTAACACTTTAAACCCCTAAATTGCAATTTCCCATCCCCTTAGCAACCATTTAGATTATTACTCAACATGTTTATTTATTAAAGTTTATTAAAAAATATATTTATTAAAGGCGGACGAAAGTTTGGCGATGACTTATGACGTCATCAGGCGGGGAAAACCGTGGTATGGGGAAAAAACCGCAAAGTATTTTTTTAATTAATATTTTTGAAAACCTGTGGTATAGATTTTTCGCGAAGTTCGAACCCGCGAAAATCGAGGGAACACTGTAATATGTAAAAATAGAGAAGATATATGAAAGGAAGAAAATATATATGATATATGAGATAAAGGAAAGACAATTGGACAGGGGACGAAAGGCACACTAGTGCACTTATGCAAGCCCCTTACTGGCCTCTTAGGAACCTGGAGAGGTCAATCGTGGAGAGTCTAAGGGAGAAATGTTGGGGGTTAGGGGTTGACACTACTGAGTCCGGTAATGAGTTCCACGCTTCGACAACTCGATTGTTAAAGTCATATTTTTTTACAGTCAAGTTTGGAGCGGTTAATATTAAAGTTTGAATCAGTTGCGTGCTCTTGTGTTGTTGCGGTTGAAGCTGAAGTAGTCATGGACCGGTAGGACGTTGCAGCATATGTTGGTCACCTTGAACTGCTTCTAAAAATAGTGAAATATGGAACACAGATGAATCAAATTTATTGGGTGGTGACTGTTGGAGAGGGAATGTTTTATACCGAGTCATCGCAAGGTTTGCTGCCTCATTCTAAGGCTGGTTGTGAACTTGTCTAGACTCCAAAACACAGCAGCTGTGGCATTATATCACACTGTAGTAGGTTATGCACCTCACAGCTGCTTCTCCATCTGTCTTCTCCATTGGCACTTCCTTGCCATTTTTGGAAATACTTTGGAGGGTGTTTCATAGACTGCGTTGAAAAGCAGGAGGGTCCTTCCACAGAGCATCTCTGGGCAGCCAACCTAGACACCAACAGGATCTCCCTAGTGGATCTCCAAGCATCAGACTTCAGGAACCAGGTGGATCCGTTGGGTGACATCATGGAGAAGAAGCCCCCGTGGCTTCGTATGGTCCTTCTCCTGACCTTCTGTATCCCTGGGATCTTGACGGAGAAAAGTAAGCTACGGGGGGGAAGTAGGGGGTCCCCTTCCATGGTATGTTGTGGTTAGCTCTGACCCCAGGACTGTGGATGTGGGGGAGACATCCACATGCTGCAGGCCTGTTTTGCCCCCGGTGGAATCTGCTGATGAAGGCTCCTCTGACCAAGAAGACATGAGTGACAGGGAGGAGGAGAGTGGGGCAGACAGCTCAGAAGGAAATCAATTATCTAGCTCCTCCTTGGATTCGGAACAAGAGTTAATGATACAGCCACGCATGCGGAGAGCGATGCATAGGCAACAACAACTGAGAGATTATTATCAAAGAAAATGAGGCCACCTGTGGTTGGGTGGGGCTGTGGTCATTAGTGAGGCTGCTATAAAGAGCAGCCTGTGGGTTTGGCCATTGTGGAGGATTATCTGATCATTGTGTTTCGTGACTGCTTTACTGACTTTGACCTTTGTGTACTGATTTTTCCCCGCTTTGAAACTAAACCAGAGCAAAATGTGTTTCACTTTGTGAAAGAAGAAGGACTGTGAATTGCCTCACAGCTGCAAGCTAAGTATCACAGAACTGATAAGGGACTTGTACAAATTACCAGTTTGTTTGGAGACGAGGGCTCTTTGCTATACCAAAAGAGGGCTTGGTTTAAGTGAATTTTCATTATAAAGAACATTGTTTTGAATTTTCAAACGTGTGTGTGTCTGAAATTTGTACCTGTGAATTTTGGGGAGGAGTCTACCAGAGAGCCCAACAGAACATGGTACGAGGGTCGCCCAGAAAGTAATGCACCAATTTTTGTTTTCTCAGCCTACAGTAATGATATGAATGCAAAACTTTAGATATACAGTGGTACCTCTACTTAAGAACTTAATTCGTTCCTTGACCAGGTTCTTGAGTAGAAAAGTTTGTAAGTAGAAGCAATTTTTCCCATAGGAATCAATGGGAAACAATGCGTGCAAACCCAGTAGGAAAGAAATAAAAGCTCGGAATTTGGGTGGGAGGAGGAGGAGGAAGAAGAGGAGGAGGACAGTCGCTGCCGAAGAAAGAAGGTGAGGTGATGGGAATAAAAAAATCCAAAACTTTAAGGCTTAAAAAAGGACTCTGAGGCGGTGAGGAAGAGCACGCGCCTCCCATACACCCGGCACGAGGCTGCCTCCCATACACTGCGCCAGAGAGAGAAACCCAGGCGGGCCAGAGGGGGGAACCTCCCGCTCCTTTGACTGAAAGGCAGCTGCTGCTGCTGCTGCTTCTACTACCTGCTTCCTCTTCCTTCCCATGCTGAAGGGCTACCCTCTCCTCTCGCTCGCTTTGTAGCTGGCACCTTTCCTTCACTTTGGTGACTCCTCGGTTTGGCTGAAGCCAAGTCGATCCAGCCGGGGCAAAGTGCCTCTTTTTGCCTTTCCGTGCCCAGACACTCCAGGGGGCAACCTCGCGCCGGGTCTATGGGAGGCGGAGTGAGGGAGTCATCACAGCGAAGTGGTTTATTCCCTCTCCATGCACCCAGATAAAGGAAAATGCTTTGTTCGCTCTGGACTGCCAAAACCTCCTTAAGCACCACCAAAAGGCTCCTCTGGCAGACCAGAGAAGCCCGAGACGGCCGGGATTAAAGGGAGAATGGCAGGAAACTGGCTGGGCCTTTGTGCCGCTCTCAAATTTTCTGGACAATGTTTCCGGGCTCGGGTTCTTAAGTAGAAAATTGTTCTTAAGAAGAGGCAAAAAATCTTGAACACCCGGTTCTTATCTAGAAAAGTTCTTAAGTAGAGGCATTCTTAGGTAGAGGTACCACATTATTTGAATTGTCAGGAGTGCGTGTCTAAATTTTGCGTTTCTTCAGACGGATAGCATAGCTGCAGCAGTGTTTGGAAATGGCATCTATAAATGATGTACGTGACAAGCAGCGTGCCGTCATTGAATTTCTCAATGCGGAGAAAGAAACTGTTGGGAACATTCACAAACGTTGGTGTAGAGTTTACGGAGAATCTGCAGTCGACAGAAGTACGGTTAGTCGCTGGGCAGAGAGGGTGAGGCCATTACAATGCAGAAATGGCTTCGTGACCAGAACGCGGAGTGGTACCAACAGGGCATACACACCCTTGTGTCTCGCTGGAGGAAGGCCATAGAACGGGATGGAAATTATGTGGGAAAAATAGGGAGCGTAGAAGAAACATCATCCTTTCTCGTGTGTAAGTTTCATTCTATTCAATAAATAATTGTTGAAGGGAAAAAAATGTGGTGCATTACTTTCTGGGCGACCCTCGTAGACTCTTCCACCTTCCTTGAGTCCACCATGGGTTTACGCAAAGTGTGTTTGAATAGCTCTGTGGGCAGGAACCCAACTTTTTTGCTGCTCTTCACTGATGATGCCTTCCATTGAGGAGCCGTATACCGCACAAGTCAAAAAGAGGGTGGGGAAAATATTTACTGACCCCTCGCATCCTGGACACAAACTGTTTCAACTCCTACCCTCAAAACGTCGCTACAGAACACTGCACACCAAGACAACTAGACACAAGAACAATTTTTGCTCAAACGCCATCACTCTACTAAACAAATAATGTCCTCAACATTGTCAAACTTTTTACCAAGTCTTCACTTCTATTACTATTAGTTTTTTCTCGTTGTTCCTATCACATATGCACCAAGACAAATTTATTTATTTATTTATTTTATTTATTAGATTTGTATGCCGTCCCTCTCCGAAGACTCAGGGCGGCTCACAACAGCAATAAAAAGCAATATAACAGTGGAACAAATCTAATATTAAAAACATATAAAACCCTATCATTATTTAAAAACCAAACAGCAACATTCATACCACACATAAAACAAAGTATAAAAAAGCCTGGGGGGAAAGTGTCTCAACTCCCCCATGCCTGGCGGTATAAGTGAGTCTTAAGTAGTTTACGAAAGACAGGAAGGGTGGGGGCAGTTCTAATCTCCGGGGGGAGGTGGTTCCAGAGGGCCGGGGCCGCCACAGAGAAGGCTCTTCCCCTGGGGCCCGCCAAACGACATTAATAATTCCTTGTGTGTCCAATCACACTTGGCCAATAAAATCCTATTCTGTTCCCTTCCTTTCACTTAGGACTGGATGACTGTAACTTGTTGCTTGTCTCCTAAGATTTTTATTAATATTGACTGTTTCTTCATTGCTTATTTGACCCCTGTGACAATCATTAAGTGTTGTGCTTCATGATTCTTGACAAATGTATATTTTTGATTTATGTACACTGAGAGCATCTGCACCAAAGACAAATTCCTTGTGTGTCCAATCACACTTGGCCAATAAAATTCTATTGTATTCTATTCCTCCCACTTAGGACTGTATGACTGTAACGTTGTTTGTATCTTTAAGATTTTTATTAATATTTATTTATTTATTTATTTATTTATTTATTTATTTATTTATTTATTTATTTATTATTTAGATTTGTATGCCGCCCCTCTCCGAAAACTCGGGGCGGCTCACAACAAGATAGAACAAATCATAAATAATCCAAATAACTTTAAAATATTTAAAGATTTAAAAGAACCCCATATACTAACAGACACACAAACAAGCATACCATGTATAAATTAACCATGCCCGGGGGAGGTGTTTCAATTCCCCCATGCCTGACGGCAAAGGTGGGTTTTAAGGAGTTTACGGAAGGCAGGAAGAGTAGGGGCATTTCTAATCTCTGTGGGGAGTTGGTTCCAGAGAGCCGGTGCCGCCACAGAGAAGGCTCTTCCCCTGGGGCCCGCCAACCGACATTGTTTAGTTGACGGGACCCGGAGAAGGCCCACTCTGTTTCCTAATTGCTCATTTGACTCCTGTGACAATCATTGTGTTGTGTTTAATGTTTCTTGACAAATATATATTTTTGTTTTATGTACACTGAGAGCATCTGCACCAAGACAAACTCCTTGTGTGTCCAATCACTCTTGGCCGATAAAGAATTCTATTCTATTCTATTCTTCTTTCCTTAGTTTTGGAAGGAAAGGTCTTCGTCTTCCCCAAGACCTCTACCGACTCCTACGTTCTGCTGAGACCCGACTTACAACAAGGGCTGCGACGTTTCACTCTCTCCCTGGAATATTTCACCGATTTGACCCGCAGCTTCGCCCTCTTCTCAGCGGCTTCCCAGGAACACGACAACGAGATTCTCCTGATGCGACGCCCCGAAGAATACCACGCGTGCGTGGGAGGGGAGTGCGCTGTTTTCCTAGTGCCCAAACTCACGCCCCGTTCGTCTTTCCACTGGGAAACGGTTTGTACCACTTGGGATTCAGCGACCGGGATAGTTCAGCTTTGGTTGGACGGGCAGCGCTTGCCGCGGAAAGCGGCCGCGAAGGGCTACGAGGTCAAGACGGATCTGATGGTGATGCTGGGCCAGGAGCAAGATTCCTACGGGGGCGGCTTTGACTCGGACGAGTCCTTCGTGGGAGAAATCGCTGAGGTCTACCTGTGGGATGACGTCCTGCCCGCTGAAGTGATACGCAACATGCAGAAACATACCACGGCGGCCCTTTTAATGGGCTGGACCTCGCTGAAGTTTGAAGTCAAAGGCTACGTGTTGACCGAGCCCTTGTGAAGCCTTCAGTCCACGATGAATCTTTTGGAGTAGTCCTCACAGCAGGCCGCGTTGCAGCATTCCTCAAGCTTGGCTGCTCGGAGGTGTTTGGACTTGTGGACTTCAATCCCCAGAATTCTTTCTTAACCATGACTGGCTGGAGAATTCTGGGAACTGAAGTCCGTACATCAGAAAACATGATGTAGGCAAAGTTGGCTCTTCTAAGACTTGTGGACTTCAACCCCCAGAATTCTTTCTTAACCACGACTGGCTGGAGAATTCTGGGAACTGAAGTCCGTACATCAGAAAACATGATGTAGGCAAAGTTGGCTCTTCTAAGACTTGTGGACGCTAGCTCAGGAATTCTGGGAGTTGAAGTCCACAAGTCTTAGAAGAGCCAACTTTGCCTCCCCTGGGCTAGGGAATTCTGGGAGTTGATGTCCATAAAACCTTCAGGTGCCCAAGGCTGAGAATCCTTCCTTTGAACCTCTTAACCAAGCAAGCAGCTTTGCAAAGTTGCCCCACTGATTCAAACCGCCTGTTTGCCCCACACAATACTTGCTTTCCATGTTTGCTTTGCTTGCTTTCATGCCCAGGGCTTTTATTTTTTATTTTTTAAGTTGGATTTTCCACAATTAAGCCATCTGCTTCCCACTGGGGTTCTCTAAGGAGCCTTTCAGAGAATCCGAGTCAATTAAATATCTAAGCATCTTTTTTTTTTTTCATTTCTAATGTGGCGAATAACAAATGCAGTGATTTGTTTAACAAATGTGGTAAGAAAAGTCCTAAAAGCGGACAAAAGCCACTTTGAGTCCTCGGAGAGGGGCGGCATACAAATCTAAATAATAATAATAATAATAATAATAATAATAATAATAATAATAATAAGCCAACAAGCTTGTCAACAAGCTCAAACTCAACCCAGACAAGACGGAGTGGCTGTGGATCTTACCTCCCAAAGACAATCCCATCTGTCCGTCCATTACCCTGGGGGGAGAATCACCCCTCAGAGAGGGTCCGCAACTTGGGCGTCCTCCTCGATCCACAGCTCACATTAGAGAAACATCTTTCATCTGTGGCGAGGGGGGCATTTGCCCAGGTTCGCCTGGTGCACCAGTTGCGACCCTATTTGGACCGGGAGTCACTGCTCACGGTCACTCATGCCCTCATCACCTCGAGGCTCGACTACTGTAATGCTCTCTACATGGGGCTACCTTTGAAAAATGTTCGGAAACTTCAGATCGTGCAGAATGCAGCTGCAAGAGCAATCATGGGCTTTCCCTAAATATGCCCATGTTACACCAACACTCCGCAGTCTGCATTGGTTGCCGATCAGTTACCGGTCACAATTCAAAGTGTTGGTTATGACCTATAAAGCCCTTCATGGCCTCGGACCAGAATACATCCGGGACCGCCTTCTGCTACACGAATCCCAGCGACCAGTTAGGTCCCACAGAGTTGGCCTTCTCCGGATCCCGTCGACTAAACAATGTCGCCTGGTGGGACCCAGGGGAAGAGCCTTCTCTGTGGCGGCCCCGGCCCTCTGGAACCAACTCCCCCCAGAGATTAGAACTGCCCCCACCCTCCTTGCCTTTCGTAAACAACTTAAAACCCACCTCTGCCGCCAGGCATGGGGGAATTGAGATTCTCTTTTTTAATCATTTCTAATACCAAATTACTATTGTACACTGTTTTATTGTCGCTGTTAGCCGCCCCGAGTCTCCGGAGAGGGGTGGCATACAAATCCAATAAATGAATGAATGAATGAATGAATGAATGAATGAATGAATGAATGAATAAATAAATAAACAAACAAACAAATATAATAATAATAATTATTATTATTATAAAATGCACTTGACAAACACCTGCCTCAATAACAGGGGTCAACTGTGGTCATAAGTTGAGGACTATCTGTACAAAACGTGGTGCATTTTAAGGAGCTTGGGTATGTGGTCAGTTTTCTGTTACAACATGGGAATATTTTTTTTCTTCAACACTTAAATTCAGAGGAAATGTTTTGGTGTGTGTGTGTGTTACAGCTTATTATTGTGAGAGTTTACTATTACTGTATAGCTTATTAAAGTGAGAGTTGACTATTTCTGTTAAATGCAAAAAAAATAAAATAAATTGCTCTTTTAACATTTTTGCCCCCTAAATGAATCTGTTTTGGTTCCTTTCTGTCCACCGAGAAATTACGTGAGAAAGAAATGATATCTATCTTTATCTTTGGAGTTGGTTGGCTGGACATATTTTATGTCGCCCCTTGTTCCTGCATCTCCTGAACAAAAGCAATAAAGAAACATACTGGTCACGTGACCATGGAGACATTTTCAGACAGTGCTAGCTCTTCGGTTTTGAAATGGAGATGAGCACTGCCCCCTAGAGTCGGGAATGAGTAGTACATATGCGCAAGGGGAACCTTTACCTGACTGTATGCATGTTTTCCTATAATATTGGGGTTTCTTGTTTTTTTAGACTTTTTAAATGTATTATTGTTATTTTAGATTCTAACTATTAGATTTGTCATTATATATATTGTTTTTATCATTGCTGTAAGCCGCCCCAAGTCTACGGAGAGGGGCGGCATACAAATCTAATAAATAATAATAATAATAATAATAAAATAATAATAATAATAATTACCTGTTTAACCGTGTTTGCCCAACACAAGGAATCAGTCACCCACTTCTAATTCAAGGTACCCTGTGAAAACAATAGGCCATATTGGTAATTGTCATCGCAGAACAAAAAAAATCTGGCTTGTTCCAGAAACCAAATTTAAACCATGATTAAGTCCTAGAGCCCACTGCAACAACATTGCCAAAAAGGCTTTAAGAGTTGTTAACCTAATCCTTCGCAGCTTCTTCTCTGGTAATATCGAACTGCTAACAAGAGCTCACAAAACATTTGTCAGGCCAATCCTAGAATACATCTCACCTGTATAGAATCCCACAATTGAGAGAGTCCAGAAATATTTCACAAGAAGAGTCCTTTACTCCTCACAACAAAATACCTTATTCCGCCAGACTTGAAATTCTTTGATTAGACAACTTACAACTCCGTCGTCTCCGTTCCGACTTAACCATACTTCATAAAATCATATACACAGAGCCTTCTCTGTGGTGGCCCCGACCCTCTGGAACCAACTCCCCCCTGGATATCAGGGTTGTCCCCACCCTCCTTGCCTTTCGTAAGCTCCTTAAAACCCACCTCTGTCGTCAGGCATGGGGGAATTGAGATATTCCCTTCCCCCTAGGCTTATAAAATTTATGCAGGGTATGTCTGTTTGGTCTCTTAAATTGGGGTTTTTTAAAATTACTTTTTATATTAGATTTGTTATATTTGTCTTTTTTACTGCTGTTGGCCGCCCCGAGTCTGTGGACAGGGGCGGCATACAAATCAAATCAAATCAAATCAAATCAAATCAAATCAATAAATACCAAAATGTCTTTCCAGTTAGTGATTACTTCACCTTCAACCGCAACAACACATGAGCACGAAATAGATTTAAACGAAATGTCAACCGCTCTAAACTACACTGCAAAAAATACGACTTCAGCAACAGAGGGATCAACGCCTGGAATGCACTACCTGATTCTGTGGTTTCTACTCCTAACCCCAAAACCTTTAACCTTAGACTATCTACAATTGACCTCTCCCCCTTTCTAAGAGGTCTGTAAGGGGCGTGCATAAGCGCACCATTGTGCCTACCGTCCCTGTCCTACTGTTCTATTGTCTTCTATCCTTACTTTTATCATTATTTATCTAATATTTTATTTGTACAAATTGCCATCGTATAATTGCTTGACAAATACATAATTAGATAAATAAAACTACACAATCACAGCCAAGCCAACCATCTTATTATTTTGCACTTTTTGACAAGCGAGCATCTCTTTTGAAAACATTTAACTAGAGGTAGCAGGGAAAGGAAAGAGTTTCTGTAACAGAGAAAGGAGGAAACAGGGTCAAATTTGGGTCAATTTCTTTTACTTTCAGGAGGCTAAGACATCATGTATCGAAAATTCCTCCATTTGTATCATTTAATTAAAGTAGAATCCTTAGAAAGCAAAGCAAAGAAAACCAGTCCTCCTGGATTATTATTATTTTTCCTTAAAAAGAAACTGTAAAAATAATAAATTCAATATTTGAACAAAACCATAAAACAAAAGGGTGCTTGGCAAGATTGTAACACAATGTAGGGTGTGTGTACAAGCAAAACCCAAAAAACACAGAAAAAGGGGCTTGAATTTTAGGTAGTTAGGATCCAGCAACTATTGCAAGAGAGGTAATCATCCCCTTCAACCGCAGCTGTGTAAAACTAGTTAATGGGGTCTGAAGTCCAAAGCAGTTCCCATAGTGTGCAAAAATTATATATATATATTTTATTTATTAAATGTCCAGATTTTTCTTTAAACAATCAGTATTTTGAGGGGGGCGTCAACCTGTTGCAAGAAGTGAAGACGCCTATCAACACCCCCACCCTGGAAGTGGCTGATGGGGCTTGTAATCCAAAGCATCCCCAGTACAAGGTAGCTCTTGAGCTATGGCCACAATGGAGTCCAAAATCTACATCGCTAAGTGAAACATTTTTCTTGCCACCCCTGTTAAGTGAATCACTGCAGTTGTTAATAATAATAACAATAACAATAATAATAATAATAATAATAATAATAATAATAATAATAATAATAATGGTTGGGGGAAAGATCAAAAGCAACATGAGAAAATATTATTTTACTGAAAGAGTAGTAGATCCTTGGAACAAACTTCCAGCAGACGTGGTAGATAAATCCACAGTCAATGAATTTAAACAGGCCTGGGATAAACATACTGTATATCCATCCTAAGATAAAATACAGGAAATAGTATAAGGGCAGACTAGATGGATCATGAGGTCTTTTTCTGCTGTTGGACTTCTATGTTTCAATAATAATAATAATAATAATAATAATAATAATAATAATAATAATAATAATAGTTGGGGGAAAGATCAAAAGCAACATGAGAAAATATTATTTGACTGAAAGAGTAGTAGATCCTTGGAACAAACTTCCAGCAGATGTGGTAGATAAATCCACAGTAACTGAATTTAAACATGCCTGGGATAAAGATAAAATACAGAAAATAGTATAAGGGCAGACTAGATGGACCATGAGGTCTTTTTCTGCCATCAGACTTCTATGTTTCTATAATAATAATAATAATAATAATAATAATAATAATAATAATAATAATTTATTAGATTTGTATGCTGCCCCTCTCTGAGGACTTGGAGCGGCTCACAACAACAATACACCATGCACAAATCTAATGTTTAAAAAACAATTAAGTTAAAACACAGTTAAGTTAAAAAACAGTTAAGTAAGTAGCATGGCTGTGAAGTGAATTTGCCCCTCCCCCATTGACTTTGATGGGCAGAAGGCTGCAAACTCTGCCTCCAACTCTACTCGCAATCTAATCTAAAACACGTGCACAGACCGCGTGACTGCCTCCAGCCGCCCTCACCTGCGAGGCCGCGCGGCACACCTGCCCGGGATGAGCCACGAGCCTTTCCCGCCAAGCGCTCTGGGACCGCCCACCCCGACTGCGATTGGCCGCTTCGGAAACCTGTTATCGCGGATTGATTGAGCGGCTTCTATTCCCGCCCCCTTCTCCCCCGAGGGGCGGGGACGCTTTAAAAACTTCGCCGGGCTCCTCGAGCTGAGCCGAGGCGAAAGCAGCGCGTGCTTTCGTCCGCCTCTGTTTTCCCCTCGGGAAAGACGACGCTGCGGGCCGTGGGAGGACGAATCTCTCCCTACGGCGCGTCCGCAGCCCAAGGCTTCGCAGATTTAGACCGCGAGGGGTGCCTCTCGCACGCTGAGGTAACCCTTGCTTGAGGCTCGTAGACGTTGTGGGATGCTGAGGGGAGCTAATTTATTTAGTTATTTATTTAATTGTTTGTTTGTTTATTTAGTTGGTTAGCTAGTCCAATACATAATACACATTGAAGAAAATAGACATGTAGTAATATAACTAATATATGTAGCCTTATTCTCAGGGAGTAAGGATGGTGCCCGAGGTAATTTTAGTCTACTCTCGGAGTAAAAACGGCATTTGAGGTAATTTTACTCCATTCTCAGAGAGTAAGGAAAGCAGCTATTTAAACTTTACTCCATTCTCGGGGAGTAAGGAAGGCAGCTGAGATAATTTTACTCCATTTTCAGGGAGTAAGGAAGGCAGCTGTTTTAATTTTACTCCATTCTCAGGGAGTAAGGAAGGCAGCAGGTGTAATTTTACTGCATTCTCCGGTGTAAGGAAGGCAGCAGGTGTAATTTTACTCCATTCTCAGGGAGTAAGGAAGGCAGCAGGTGTAATTTTACTGCATTCTCAGGGAGTAAGGAAGGCAGCTGGGGTAATTTTACTCCATTCTCAGGGAGTAAGGAAGGCAGCTGGGGTAATTTTACTCCATTCTCAGGGAGTAAGGAAGGTGCCAGGGGTAATTTTACTCCATTCTCAGGGAGTAAGGAAGGCAGCTGGGGTAATTTTACTCCATTCTCAGGGAGTAAGGAAGGCAGCAGGGGTAATTTTACTCCATTCTCAGGGAGTAAGGAAGGTGCCAGGGGTAATTTTAGTCTATTCTCCAGGAGTAAGGAAAGCAGCTGTTTTAATGTTACTCCATTCTCAGGGAGTAAGGAAGGTGCCAGGGGTAATTTAACCAAAAAACTTTTTCCCCATCCTTTTTAACTATTTAAACTCAGTAAACTTTCTTTAAAAATAATTTAAAAACCCAATGGGAAAGAAGAAAGTCTTATTTAAAGGACTCCCAACAGCACAGCTCACCAATGGGGAGGAATTGCCTCAGCCCCACCAAGTGAGTTTCCCTTGGAAATGGGGCAAAATTCTAGATGCTGAATAATTTTAACCAAGGCTGCAGTTTTTAGGAGTAAAATATGGATGGAATCTGCAATCTCAGCTGTGTTCTATTCAAAGGACCAAACTGCCACAAGCTGAAAGTAGCTTAAAAAGAGGAATAAAACAGGGAATTTTAGCCAGGTGCAGTTAAGGCTAAATTACCACAGGTGCCTTTAATAAGGGTTAAAATTGGCTTAACGGCAGAATTGCTTCAGTCCATGCAGTTGGCCTTATGCTTTCTTGAATAATGTTCAAGTCTCCAGGATTGAGGAAAGAAATTTTAGCACAGGTTGAAGAGCTAAAAAAAAACATGTGGAGGACTAGCTGCTTCAAGTAATTTAAAGGTGGAAAGGAGAACTAGAATTGCTTCAGGTCTATGAGTTGGCCAAGCCCAAACCATCACAGGGAAGTCATAATTAAAAATAGCTTTAAAACAACTTTAAATAAATAAATAGCTTTAAATAAATTTATTTATTTAAATAGCTTTATTTATATATTTCAATAAAGGAACAAATACAGTAGCTTTAAATTCTGGTGGATTTCACCCCTGCTCTAAAGGTAAAATTGTATTAGGAACTGACTTTGCTTTCAGGAATAAAGTGATTTTGGGGGGATATGAGATCATTTTAGTCAAGGCTCAAATTTACTTGGCCAAATAAAGTAGTACACTGCTCAAAAAAAATAAAGGGAACACTCAAAGAACACACATTAAATCAGAATAAAAGAAATATTCTCATTGAATACTTTGTTCTGTACAAAGTTGAGTGTGCTGACAACATGTGAAATTGGTTGTCAATCAGTGTTGCTTCCTAAGTGGACAGTTTGACTTCACAGAAGTTTGATTTAATAGGAGTTATATTCTGTTGTTTAAGTGTCACCTTTATTTTGTTTTGAGCACCATATAAACATATGGAGGACTAGCCAATTCAAGTAAAGGCAAAAGTTAAATCACTACACGTCCAGGAGCTGACCCCTTGCTTTTAGGAATTAAAGCCAATTCTTGGGATTGAGGTAATTCTAGCCAAGGCTCAATTCCTTAAACAAAACATGTAGAGGACTAGCTACTTCAAGGAACTAGTGGCAAAAGTTACCTTAAATTAAGTCATGTCCAGGAAGTGACCAACCTTTCTTGCAGGAACTCTCAGGGGCTAAGGCTATTTTAGGACAATTCCTGTTCCTGGAGAATAACAGAAACCCCTGGAGCTGGAGGTCAGATCTTTGGGAACAGTAAAAACCAGGGGTCCGAAATATTCTCAAGGACACAACATTGGAATTCCTTCCATCTTGCGTTCTTTCACTGGTGGGAGCATCGAAGCACCTTTGTAAAATTGATGAACTGGTTTTCTAGTTTGTGAACATCAGGTGGTCATTTGGTGATGTTGATTTTTTAAATTATTATTATTTCAAAGGCACTCTACATGAAGAAAATCACAACAGACAAACAGTCGAAGACATCAAAGGTAGGTCAGGTTGAATTTACTTTCCAGTGTTGTATTTAACCCACATGTGTTTTATTACTGCAAAAAACTTTTGGGCGTTGCTAAGAGCTTACCCTATATGTGGGTCTGTGGAAGAGTGGGGAAGCGACTAAGGTGGGCGAGAGGGACAAAGAAAGCCCCCTTTACCTGCATGCAAGTAAAAAGGGGTCCTCTTTCTCTCTCTCTCATGCACACACACATAAACACAAAAAGATTCTCTTCTCTCCCGCCCCCTTCCAGGGGTCTCCAACTTCGCATCCGCGGCCGCTCCTCACCTGTCCTGCCATGGCGATGGTTCTCAGAACCAGAATAAAAACCTCAGTGGCCCATTTTAATGCTAGGGGGGGCTATGTGAGGTTTATAGATTTTATAGTTCCTTTGCCTGGTGTAATTTGGCCATGGCGATGGTTCTCAGAACCAGAATAAAAACCTCAGTGGCCCATTTTAATGCTAGGTGGGACTATTTGAGGTTTATAGATTTTATAGTTCCTTTGCCTGGTGTAATTTGGCCATGGCGATGGTTCTTAAAACCAGAATAAAAACCTCAATGGCCCCCTTCCAAGGGTCTCCAACTTCGCATCCGCCGTCGCTCCTCGCCTCTCCTGCCCCGGGAGTGGAGCCGGGCGCCATTTCCCCCCACCCAATGGCTACACCCGGTGGTGCCTGATCCGACCCTCCCAAGACCGGCTTCCTTGCCACAGCGCCTTCCCGCCCACCTTGCAGAGTCTGCGATGGGGAGATGCCAGGAGAGGGTCCCCCTGTAGCCGCTCTCTCTCCTCGGTGGGGTTACCGCAGTCTCTGGAGCCGCAGTCCCCATGTGGCCCGGGAAGGAAGAAGCACAGAGAGCCCCCATCTGCCTTCCCCGCAGCCCCCCCAGGAGGACGTCCATCCAGGGGCTTGGCCGGCTGTTGCGCTCTGAGTGGCTTCACAGAGAGAAGAAAAGAGAGGAAGGAAGGAAGAGAGGGAAAGAGAGAGAGGGGGGGAAAGAAAGGGAGGGGGAGAGAGAAAGAGAGAGAAAGGGAGGGAGGGAGGAAGAGAGAGGGAGAGAGAGAAAGAGAGCGAGAGGGAGGGAAGGAGGGAGAGGGAGAGAAAGAAGGAGAAAGAGAGAGGGGGGAGGAAGAGAGAAAGAGAGAAAAAGAGGAAGGAAGAGAAAGAGAGGGAGGACAGGAGACAGAGAGAGAGAGAAAGGGAGGGAGGATAGAGAGAAAGAGAAAGAAAAAAGAGAGGGGGGAAGGGAGAAAGGGGGGAAGGAAGGAGGGGAGAGAGAGAAAGAAAGGAAGAGAAAGAGGGAGGGAGGAAGAGAGAAAGAGGGAGAGAGAAAAAGGACGTTGCCTGTCTCATTCAATCCTTGGAGACTCACACTGCACAGCGTCTCTGGGGTTCCACTGGGTGACCCTTTCAGTCCTCGAGAGAGCAGTGAGGGCAAATCACCTGGAGGACACACCTGCCAGCCTCCTCCCGTCCCTGAGGACCCCCTCACTGAGGACTGCCTCCTTCCCATCTTCTCTTTCTTGGAAAGAATGCCGGGACTTTCTTAGAGCTGGAGGTAAAGCTGGTGTTGAACTGGTTGAAAGGAAAGGTCCTTAGTGTCCTCTGAGCTTGGTAGATTCTTTTGCAGATTATTTTTTTATTAGGGAATTATCAGTGCTGGGGGAGAGAAGGGTTTATTCTCAACTTGTGTTCAAGTGGCTTGCAGTTTAAGTGTTGTTGAAAATGGTCTTGGAGGCTCTTTGGTTGGACTACGTGTTGACTCGGATATTGTTCACTCTTGGTCTTTTGGTCTGGTACTAACCTTGGGAGTTGATCTATGCGCATGCAGGTGTTGATTGCTGGTGAGGAGGTGTTTTGGTTCTTTTGAGTCCGGCATTCTTTCCAAGAAAGAGAAGATGGGAGGGAGGTGGTCCTCAGTGAGGAGGTCCTCAGGGACTGGAGAAGGCTGGCAGGTGCGTCCTTCCAGGTGATTCGCCCTCACTGCTCTCTCAAGGACTGAAAGGGTCACCCAGTGGAACCCCAGAGATGCTGTGCAGTGTGAGTCTCCAGGGATTGAATGAGAAAGGCAACGGCCTTCTCTCTCTCTCTCTCCCGTCCTCCTCTTTCTTTCTCTTCCTTCCTCTTTCTTTCTCTCTCTCTCTTCCTCCCTCCCTCTCTCTTTCTCTTTCTTTCCCTCTCTCTCCCTCCATCCCTCCCTCTCGCTCTCTTTCTCTCCCTCCCTCTCTCTTCCTCCCTCTCTCCCTTTCTCTCTCTTTCTCTCTCCCCCTCCCTTTCTCTCTCTCTCTCTCTTTCTTTCTCTCTCTTCCCTCCTTCCTCTCTTTTCTTCTCTCTGTGGAGCCGGTCGGAGCGCAACAGCCGGCTGAGCCCCTGGATGGGCTTCCTCCCAGTGGGGCTGCAGGGAAAGTGGGTGGGGGCTCTCTGCACCTCTTCCTTCCCGGGCCACGTGGGGGCTGCGGCTTTAGAGGCTGCGGTGCCTCCTCCAAAGAGAGAAAGCGGCTACAGGGGGAGCCTTTCCTGGCACCTCCCCACCACAGGCTTTGCAAGGCGGGCGGGAGGGCGCTGTGGCTGGGAAGCCTGTCTTGGGAGGGTCGGATCAAGAACCTCCGGTTGTAGCCGTTGGGCGGGGAGAAATGGTGCCCGGCTCCACTCCCGAGTCAGGAGAGGCGAGGAGCAGTGGCGGATGCGAAGTTGGAGACTCTTGGAAGAGGGCGGAAGGGAAGAGAATCTTTTCATGGTCGTGTGTTTGTATGTGTGTGCATGAGAGAGAGAGAGAGAGAGAGTAAATCCCCCCTTTTACTTGCATGCAGGTAAATGGGGCTTCCTTTGTCCCTCTCGCCCACCTTAGTCCCTTCCCGGTCTTCCACAGACCCGCCTGGCAGCTCAGGCATCACTGCGCAGCGTTGGAAAACGCTGGACAGCAGTTCGTTGTTGGGTGCGCGGCTGCACAGCTTAGAGGGAACTCTGCTTGGGAGTTCATTATGCTGATACAGGTGTTGATTGCTGGTGAGTTGTTTTGGTCCCTTTGATGCCTTTTGGCCTTGTTGATTGTCACCGGTGCACAGATATAGATGTTGTTGACCTCTATGTGTCTACAGATGGTTAATTTATCAGAGTGCCCGGTGTTTGGAAAATTCAGAGTGTTGAGTTTGATATAGGACGGTTAGTTTCCTGGTTGAAGCTGTGGTTCAGTGTCTTAACAGGTTGTGAACCTAAGGCGTGTTCACATTCTGGTTTGATTCGTAGTAGGTACTGTGATTGATAATAAATTTTATGCTTTTCTCCCCAGGTTAAATGGTTCTTAGAACCACAACGAAAACCTCAATAGCCCATTTTAATGCTAGGTGAGGCTATTTGAGGTTTATAGATTTTATAGTTTCTTTGCCTGGCGTAATTTGGCCATGGTGATGGTTCTTAGAACCAGAATAAAAACCTCAGTGGCCCATTTTAATGCTAGGTGGGGCTATTTGAGGTTTATAGATTTTATAGTTCCTTTGCCTGGCGGAATTTGGCCATGGCGATGGTTCTTAGAACCAGAATAAAATCCTCAGTGGCCCATTTTAATGCTAGGTGGGGCTATTTGAGGTTTATAGGTTTTATAGTTCCTTTGCCTGGCGTAATTTGGCCATGGCGTTTGGTTCTTAGAACCAGAATAAGAACCTCAGTGGCCCATTTTAATGCTAGGTGGCGCTATTTGAGGTTTATAGATTTTATAGTTCCTTTGCCTGGCGTAATTTGGCCATGGCGATGGTTCTTAGAACCAGAATAAAAACCTCAGTGGCCCATTTTAATGCTAGGTGGGGCTATTTGAGGTTTATAGGTTTTATAGTTCCTTTGCCTGGCGTAATTTGGCCATGGCGTTTGGTTCTTAGAACCACAATAAGAACCTCAGTGGCCCATTTTAATGCTAGGTGGGGCTATTTGAGGTTTATAGATTTTATAGTTCCTTTGCCTGGCGTAATTTGGCCATGGCGTTTGGTTCTTAGAACCAGAATAAAAACCTCAGTGCCCCATTTTAATGCTAGGTGGCGCTATTTGAGGTTTATAGATTTTATAGTTCCTTTGCCTGGCGTAATTTGGCCATGGCGATGGTTCTTAGAACCAGAATAAAAACCTCAGTGGCCCATTTTAATGCTAGGTGGGGCTATTTGAGGTTTATAGATTTTATAGTTCCTTTGCCTGGCGTAATTTGGCCATGGCGATGGTTCTTAGAACCAGAATAAAAACCTCAGTGGCCCATTTTAATGCTAGGTGGGGCTATTTGAGGTTTATAGATTTTATAGTTCCTTTGCCTGGCGTAATTTGGCCATGGCGTTTGGTTCTTAGAACCAGAATAAGAACCTCAGTGGCCCATTTTAATGCTAGGTGGGGCTATTTGAGGTTTATAGATTGTATAGTTTCTTTGCCTGGCGGAATTTGGCCATGGCGTTTGGTTCTTAGAACCAGAATAAAAACCTCAGTGGCCCATTTTAATGCTAGGTGGGGCTATTTGAGGTTTATAGATTTTATAGTTCCTTTGCCTGGCATAATTTGGCCATGGCGTTTGGTTCTTAGAACCAGAATAAGAACCTCAGTGGCCCATTTTAATGCTAGGTGGGGCTATTTGAGGTTTATAGATTTTATAGTTTCTTTGCCTGGCGGAATTTGGCCATGGCGTTTGGTTCTTAGAACCAGACAGATAACCACAATGGCCCCAAGGACAATTGATTGCAGATACATTTTCGTGCCCATCATAGCCTGAGCTGTCCTGGGCATTCTTTCTCCTTCTGTGGTTCTGTGCCAGCATTTGCAGCCTGGAAATGGTTAGCTGTCCTTCCTCTCTGCTACGTGATCCCGGCCAATTCACCCAGTGAGACTTACTTCTGGCTAATTTGGTAGAGCAGGAGAATTGAACGCCAGTCAATCCCTGTGCCCTGGGATAGGTCCTCTGCCTTCTCAGTGGATGGCTGTGGCCTTGGACACTGGAGAGGTTGGAGACAGAGCGATGGGATGTGGAAAACCGGTGGTGGTCTGACCTCATACTTCTTCCACTACTGCCCTGCCCTTTGCATTTAGCCCTGAACTCCACATCCCATGATGCAGGCCACCGTGCCCCCACCCTCAAGGTCTCCTGCCATGGGCTGGTGGCATTTCGGGGTTCATGCAAAGTGCATGGCAGTGAAGGGAGAAGCGTGTGTGCCGGACCCCCATGTGGGCCTTTCCAGACCCTGACGCTCTGTCCTCTACCTCTCCAGTGCCGGAGGCCTCTACTATCCATTGAGAAGGCAGAGCACCATCCCTCGGTGCAGGTATTGGCTGGCATTTAGTTTTCCTGCACTGCAACTTGGCCATTATTAACTCTCCCTGATTATTGGCTGTGATCGTGCAGCTGGGTGGGAGGTGGGAGGATGGTGGACCCCAGTGACCAGGGATGGACTGCTGGCAGAAGGCCGGAATGAATGCCCAAGCTTGGTCAGCTGCCATGGGGGCGCAGTGCAAAAATACCTCTGCAATCAATTGTCCCATTCTGGCCATTGTAGGGTCAAATCCTTGGTGATTTGTGCGTACCAAATTCTGTGTAAATGTAAGAGCCTGCATAAGCAGGGTGGATTCCCTTCTCTTCCAGGTCGTCTTCAATTTGCAATTGTTTGCTTAGCAACCGTTGTATTTACAACACTCCTTGTCAAAAGCCTCTTACAACCCAATTTGGGTGTTATAACAGTGTGCTAAGTGGAGACATGCTTGTCACATGATTGCAATTTGGGCGCTTGGCAACCAATTCATCTTTACACATGTCTTCAATGTCCTGCAGTTACATGGCTGAGGGTTTTTTGTCAATTTTTGACATATATTTCCATTTCGGGCATAGAAACAATAACTGGATAAAATGGATTTACTTAACAACATTTGCTTACTTCTGGGCTCAATCATAGTCATAAGCCCAAAAATACATACAATGGTTTGAAATGTCGAGGTCACCCAATTGTAAACAATTGTTACCAGCTCACACTTTAAAAAGAAAATATTTTAACAAAAACTGTGTTCCCCCCCCCCCACAAAAAAATATAAAACACACATGCACCAATCACCCTTAAAAGGAAAACCGAGGGTCTCCTTAACTACACTGCCCCAAAGTTTGTGTACGGAAGCTATCTCCCACTCACAATCACACTATTAAAAAAAGCCAGCTGCAAAGCAGCTCTGCAAAGTAGACTAGAGAAAACAACCAGAGAAAAGCTATAGTAGAATTATTTTATTGCAAAACTACTGTAAAAATACAATCCTTATTTAATAGCTGCCTCATTTAGTGACCAAAGTGTCCTTATTTATTTATTTTATTTAAAATTCATTTGTTTTGTCACGTACTGGCATACAAAGATATAATATTTATATACATGATACTAGTAAAAGAGAAACATTAGGACAGGGGACGGAAGGCACCCTGGTGCACTTATGCACACCCATCTTCACACTGAGAACTTTCTGAGGCCTGTAACGGAAAGAAAATCTGAAGTGGTGAGTTTCAAAAAATTTTTACTACCGGTTCTGTGGGCAAGGCTTGGTGGGCGTGGCAGGGGAAAGGATACTGCAAAATCTCCATTCTCTCCCCACTCCAGGGGAAGGATACTGCAAAATCCCCATTTCCTCCTGACCAGCTGGGACCCAGGAAGCAGAGAACATCTCTCTAATTCAAGACAGCCAAGCCTTAGAGAAACCAGGACCTCTGGTGGCTCTTCAAACATCTGACTTCAGAAACTGGTGGGTATGCTGGGTGAAGGACTGCTTGTGGCTTTGTACAGTCCTTGTGGTCTTCAGTGTTCCAGGGATCTTGACCAACGCAGGTAAGTCTTCATTCCATGGTAGAACTTTCACCTTGCATGAATCCACCTTAAATCAACCATGGATTCATGCAAGGTGAGTTTGGGTAGCTCTGTGGGCTGAAAGTCCACCCTATTGTGGTCTCACTTCCTTCTTTCTTCCTCAGATTTGGAAGGAAAAGCCTTTGTCCTCCCCAAGACTTCTTCTAACTCCTACGTTCTGCTGAAGCCCAGCTTAGATCAACACCTGCGACAGTTGACCTTCAACTTCTCCCTCTTCTCAACTGCTTCCGGAGACCACGACAACGAGATCCCCCTCTTCCGACTTATTTTATGTAAACCCTGTTGACTCAATTTATGTAAACAGTTTTTAAAAAAAACCCAGAATGACAACCTCAGTGAAAAACGCACTTCTGTCCCGCAAGATCTTCTGTAATAAAACCTCTTGTGTTTTCATTTCTTTTGGTGGGTATTTCAAAAAATAACACTTTATTAGAAATATTCTTGCGATGCCCTGAAATTTGCCACTGCAGGGGCAATGAGATTGTTTTCTTATCATTTCAAGGCAGATTGTAATCCTCTCTCTGCTGTACAGGTAGTTCTGATTTATAGCCATTCATTGTGCAATGGCACTGAAAAAAGGGACATCATTTTTCACACTTGTTGTGACCATTGCAGCAATCCCAACGTAGCTAAATTCCACAGCATGTTTGCACGGATTCAATAATTGATGCTCAGATTACTGAGAGTTTCACCAACTGCCTTTCAGAATCATGCCGTATTTCTTTCTCTTATCCTTTTTATTAAATTTATAGGGCACCCAACTCCAAACACTTTTGGGCAGCTTAGTTTAGAAATATTCTTTTAAAATATGTGCAAAACACACACACACTTTAAAAAGGAAAAAGCCTATAGGTTTTTATGGGTAGCTACGCTGCAAAAGGGTTTTGCGCTTTTATTCGTCGAAAGAAAACGCTCAGCCACACTTTTTTCCTCCTTTATTGACAATGCCGTCCGACTGAACAGCTCTGCGTAACACTGAAGCCCTGCAAATGTTTTTAAAGACCAAGTTGAACGTTCCTGCCGCTCTAGGCCCTGCGTCTCCCACTCGGCATAAATTTGGCCGCTCTAGGAACGAACGTTCTCATTCTCTGAATCACCCAATCGACCTAGACTTGGCCGCTCTAGGAACAAAATCTCCCTCCCCGAGCCTCCCTTTCAGGCTTGGCCGCCACGCCCACTCCGGCATGCGCTCACTCAAGTCGAAAGCGGATTGGGCGCGGGGACCGCCCAGGTTTTTCCGATTGGTGGTAGAGCGCGGGGCGGTGTGGTAAATAGTCGAATGGACGCGCGCGGTTTTTTTTTCTTTGCGCCCCGCCTTTTTTTTTCTTTTTTCCTGTAGTGGCGCGAAAAGGAAGCGATGATGGGGTCGGAGATGATGGATGAGGTAGCGGGCGACCTCAAGGTCTTCGGGCTGGATTTCGCGGACGGGGAAGACCGGGACGCCATTGCCGAGAAATGTAAGCATAAGGAAAAGGGGGAAAGTTGGGAAAGGCGGGGGCGGGGGCGGGGGCGGGAGAAAAAGGGCAGCGGGTAAAACCGGGCGCTAGTCCTCATGAAATATTGGAGTGGGGGCGTGGTTTAAGCCTATAAATTAACCTATTTTTATGGCAGCTTTCCATTACTGTACTTCTAATAAGCAACAAAATGGGTGGGATAGCTATTCAAACCATGAGAAACCAATTCCTGCTGTTAGTCCAAGGTAGACTGCCACTGAATGGGGAGGTTTCATGAGGGCCACAAGCAGGAGCCAAGGTTTGGGTGAGAATTTGGGGCTCTCTGTCTTGGTTGCTTTATTCAATTGTGGGTTTATTTTGAAATGGGGCACACCAAGACCCCTCCCCTTTCTCTCTGGGGGAACCCCAAATCCTGTCTCCAGTTTGTCCCAACACACTTAAATTCCGAATTAACTCACCTGAGTTTTGTATGAAATATGGCATTGCAACTTAACCCAGCTGCCAGAGATCATAAGGCGAACTTGGTTAAACAGTAACTAGGATTATTGTGTTTACTAGTGATGTATTAGGCTTTGCATACTATGCTGGTCTCCAAGGATTGGGGGCGAAATTAATAATACAAAGATAGAAGAGTGAAATGAAAATGTGAGCCCAGAGAAACCAACTCAAACTCTAGAAATTACAGTCCCATTATTATCCCATGTTGTGGGTTTGTTTATGCACTGCTCAGAAAAAATAAAGGGGACACTTAAACAACACAATATAACTCCAAGTAAATCAAACTTCTGTGAAATCAAACTGTCCACTTAGGAAGCAACACTGATTGACCGTCAATTTCACAGGCTGTTGTGCACATTCAACTTTGTACAGAACAAAGTGTTCAATGAGAATATTTCATTCATTCGGATCTAAGATGTGTTATTTGAGTGTTCTCTTTATTTTTTTTTGAGCACTAATATCAAATTTAGATATACTTTATTAAGAAATTCAGGTAGGATTAGAATTTGAGTCTTTGAATCCAGCACCTTGAGTCTCTCCTGCTTGCCTGCTCTCTTTCTCACCCTCTCCCTCCCTTTCTCTCTTTTCTCTGTCTCTCTCTCCTCCTTCTCTTACAATTAATCATAGTGCAAAATAGCCACCTTGACACAATGATGTTCTGGCCAGGTATAAAAAGGACAAAGAATGGAATTGAAAGCATGGAAAGCAATTTGAATTCTGAAATCACCCTGATCACACTGGGGGCAATGGGAATTGGGCAAGAGTGACATATTTTAAAAAATATGTTTTATTGATTTTTTCACATTTTACATATCACAATATTTCTTTTGAGCAGATCTACAGTCTTTTAGATACATTATTGTTACACTTACACACCATTTTACATTATTTTCTAATTCTGTATCTTTCATCCCACATTTTCTGTCCGATTTTTTATCATTAGTCCATCCAGTCTTCGGAGGGGGGTGGCATACATACAAATCTAATAAATAATAATAATAATAATAATAATAATAATAATAATAATAATAATAATTTATACCACTTTCCCCATGTTTCATACTAGTCTGAGTCCTTTGGGTCCTCCAAGTTCATAGAAACATAGAAGACTGACGGCAGGAAAAGACCTCCTGGTCCATCTAGTCTGCCCTTATACTATTTTCTGTATTTTATCTTAGGATGGATATATGTTTATCCCAGGCATGTTTAAATTCAGTTACTGTGGATTTATCTACCATGTCTGTTGGAAGTTTGTTCCAAGGATCTACTACTCTTTCAGTCAAATAATATTTTCTCATGTTGCTTTTGATCTTTCCCCCAACTAACTTCAGATTGTGTCCCCTTGTTCTTGTGTTCACTTTCCTATTAAAAACACTTCCCTCCTGAACCTTAACATATTTAAATGTTCCAATCATGTCCCCCCTTTTCCTTCTGTCCTCCAGACTATACAGATTGAGTCCATGAAGTCTTTCCTGATACGTTTTATGCTTAAGACCTTCCACCATTCTTGTAGCCCGTCTTTGGACCCGTTCAATTTTGTCAATATCTTTTTGTAGGTGAGGTCTCCAGAACTGAACACAGGATTCCAAATGTGGTCTCACCAGCGCTCTATATAGCGGGATCATAATCTCCCTCTTCCTGCTTGTTATACCTCTAGCTATGCAGCCAAGCATCCCACTTGCTTTCGCTACCGCCTGGTAGTTCAATGGTTAATTCATACATTTCTGTGCAATTACATATCTTGGCACCCTCTCTTTCTAATACCTGTTGGTTAAAAAAAAAAACCAAGAGACCGTTTCCTTGTCATTTACTCTCTTACAGTGGAAGAAATATGCATGACAGGATGGGTATCAAAGTCGGAATTAGGAAATGAGCTGATCGCTTTTGCTATGAGCAAAGAAGTCCTCCTTTTGACTCTGGAAAACCTACTTGCCTTCGAACACGAGGTAGAAGGGAAACGGGGGTGGGCTTGTCCCCATTTGTAGCAATTACAGGGAGTCCTCAATTTACGACCCCGATTAAGCCCAACGTCAATTCAGTGAGACATTTGTAAAGTGAGTTTTGCCTCATTTTACAATCTTTCCCTGCCGCCGTTGTTATGTGAATCACCGCAGTTTATTTATTTATTTTATTTATTTGTTGGATTTGTATGCCGCCCCTCTCTGTGGACTCGGGGCGGCTAACAACAGTGATAAAAACAGCATGTAACAATCCAATGCTAAAACAACTAAAAGACCCTTATTATAAAACCAAACATACCATGTATAAATTGTAGAGGCCTAGGGGGAAATAATATCTCAGTTCCCCCATGCCTGACGGCAGAGGTGGGTTTTAAGGCGCTTACAAAAGGCGAGGAGGGTGGGGGCAATTCTAATCTCTGGGGGGAGTTGGTTCCAGAGGGCTGGGGCCGCCACAGAGAAGGCTCTTCCCCTGGTTCCCGCCAAACGACATTGTTTAGTTGACGGGACCCGGAGAAGACCCACTCTGTGGGACCTAACTGGTCGCTTGGATTCGTGCGGCAGAAGGCGGTCCCGGAGATATTCTGGTCCGGTGCCATGAAGGGCTTTATAGGTCAGAACCAACACTTTGAATTGTGACCGGAAACTGATCGGCAACCAATGCAGACTGCGGAGTGTTGGAGTTAGGCTAAGCGGCACCCCTATTGGCTTTTCTTGTCTGAAGGTCGCAAAAGGGGATCGCTGCGACCGTCATAAATGTGAGCCAATTGCAAAATATCTCAATTTTTTATCATGGGGATGCTGCGGTGGTCGCAAGTGTGAAAAATGGTCCTTAATCATCACCTCTTGCCAAGTGCCGTCGTAACTTCGAATGGTCACTACAAACAAACTCTTATAAGTTGGGAGCTACCTGTATTTGCACTTGTGTTATATTTTTTTTACCAATTTTATCTTTTTCTTTTTTCTTCTAAACCCTTTCCTGAGCGATTTTGATTCTAATACGTATTATGTTTAACAGACTGATAATATTTTCCCAGGCTTCAGCTGTCAGTATTACTTTTTAAATTCGTAGAAACATAGAAGATTGATGGCAGAAAAAGACCTCCTGGTCCATCTACTCTGCCCTTATACTATTTCCTGTATTTTATCTTAGGATGGATCTATGTTTATCCCAGGCATTCAGCTACTGTGGATTTACCAACCACGACTGCTGAAAGCTTGTTCCAAGCATCTACTACTCTTTCAGTCAAATAATATTTTCTCACGTTGCTTCTGATCTTTCCCCCAACTAACCTCAGATTGGGCCCCCTTGTTCTTGTGTTCACTTTCCTATTAAAAACAGTTCCCTCCTTATTTAACCCTTTCACATATTTAAATGTTTCGATCATGTCCCCCCTTTCCCTTCTGTCCTCCAGACCAGTGTTTCCCAACCTTTTTTGAGCCGCAGCACATTATTCATGTTTTAAAAATTCTGGGGAACACTGAACGGGGTGGGGGGGGGTGGGGGTGGGTGGCTAAAGAAAAGTTTGGACAAAAAAAAATATCTCTTCCTCCATTTCACTCTATTTCTCCCTCCCTCTTTCTCTCTCTTCCTTCCTTCCCTTCTTTCTCTCCATCCCTCTTTCTTTCTTCCTCTCTTTTTTGCTCTCTTTCTCTCTCCCTCCTTCCCTCCCTCTATGTCTTTCCCTCTCCCTCCTTCCCCCCTTTCTTTCTCTCTCTCTCTCTTGCTTTCTTTCCCTCTCTTTCTCTTGCTTTCTTTCTCTCTCATTCTCTCTCCCCTCCTTTTTCTCTCTCTCTCTTTCTCTCTCGTTCACCACGCCAGCAACAGAGAGAAAAAGAAAGAGCGAGAGAGAGCCGGAGAGAGAGTGGAGTGCGCAGCAGCCATCAGCCTCCTCGCCCTCCCAGACGTCCCCAGCGCCCGGCCTCGCACCGCCTCCCGTTAGCCCGGCCGACTTTTCCCTGCTGCCGTTTTCTCTTCATGGCGCAAAGCCACACAGTCCCGGACTCCCGGATCGCTCGCTTCTCCAGCCAGCGCGGCGCTTTCCTGGGCAGATGGCTTTGCTGACCGGAGAAGCGAGCGATCAGGGAGTCCGGGACTGTGTGGCTTTGCGCCATGAAGAGAAAACGGCAGCAGGGAAAATTCGGCCGTTTTCTCTTCATGGCGCAAAGCCACACAGTCCCGGACTCCTGGATTGCTCGCCCCAAAGCAGGAGGCGGCGGCGGAGGAGAGGGGGCGGATCGCGCCCCAAGGCTTGAGGCGGCGGCGGCGGCGGCTGAGGAGAGTGGGCGGATCGGGCAGGGCGGAGAAGCCAGGGGCGCGTTTGGCCGGAGGCACCGTGGGGAGGCAGGGGCAGCCGCGGCTCCCTTTACTCCTACTGCCGCACCTCCCAGCCCCTGCCTCCTTTTTCCCGCCTTCCTTCTTTGGGGCCCAGCAGGAGAACGCCGGATACAGCGGTCCAGCACCGGCAGCGCCCCGCACAGCTGGAGCTTCCTAGGGGCGCCGCGGCACACCTGACGGTGTCTCCAGACTATACAGATGGAGTTCATGAAGTTTTTCCTGATAAGTTTTATGCTTAAGACCTTCCACCATTTTTGTAGCCCATCTTTGGACCCACTCAATTTTATCAGTATCTTTCTTTCTTTCTTTCTTTCTTTCTTTCTTTCTTTCTTTCTTTCTTTCTTTCTTTCTTTCTTTCTTGATTTGATTTGATTTGATTTGATTTGATTTGATTTGAATGCCGCCCCTCTCCATAGACTCAGGGCGGCTCACATCAATAACAAGAACAATGTAAGAACAAATCTAATAATTTAAAAAACACTAAAACCCCCATTATTATCTTTTTGTAGGTGAGGTTTCCAGAATGGAACACAGTCAGTTTTTTCCCCCAGTCTCTCTCTTGATAGAAAGTTTACAGTTTTACAAAATCCTAGTGTGTAATTGTTTAAAAAAATTACATTGCTAAGATGGATCTTATCCATCATAAGAAAGCTAAACTTATAGTAAGGCTAACTATTAAGACATTTAACAACATCAAAATGGCCTAGAATCTAGATTGCAACTCCCACAGTTCCCCAGCTGGCATGTTTTATTGATATAAACGACCAGCCAAACACAACCACAATTTTTTTTTGTGTGAGTTTCTTTTTTCCTTTTCAGCTGGTGAGCAAGAAGACGACAAAACCCAGCAGGAAAAAAGAGGATCCTTGGTCCAACATGAGGGATGTTGGTTCCGTTCAAGGGTTGTATCCTCTCTAAAGATGGAAGAACGTGGCAATGGTCCCCAGTGGTCAGACCCATGATGGTGGACCTATGGTATGCATGTCAGAGATGACGCACAGAGCCCTCCATGTTGGCAGATGTGCCATCACCAGCTGCTCTTTTGGTTTCCGGTGACTTTTTGGGTGTGTTTTCAGGCTGGTTTTTGAAGAAGGGCTGAAAAAGACACCCAAAAACCCAAGCACGCACGCAACAGCCAGCTGGTTTTCTCATGCGCTAGAGCACCAGAAAGACAGCCTGAAATCTATCATTTGGGCCACCAAAACAGGCATGCACGCATTGGCCAATCCTGTCTTTGGGTTTCTGGTGCTCTGGGTACATGCATGTACATGCGGGCATGCGTGTTCTGGTTTGGGCACTCGGTACCGAAAAGGTTTTCCATCCCTGGGTCAGACAACAAGGGAGTCCTTGACTTACAACCACAGTGGAGACGGAAATTTCTATGGCTAAACCAGATGGTCGTTAATTGAGTTTTGCCCCATTTTTCTTTCTTTCTTTTTTCTTCCTTCCTTCCTTCTTTCTTCCTTCCTTCCTTCCCTTCTTTCTTTTTTTATTTATTTATTTCTTTCCTTCTTTCTTTCTTCTTTCTTTCCTTCTTCCTTTCTTTCCTTTCTTCCTTCTTTCTTCCTTCCTTCCTTTCTTTCTTTCTTCTTTCCTTCCTTCCTTCCTTCTTCCTTCTTCCCTTTCTTTCTTTCTTCCTTCTTCTTTCCTTCCTTCTTCCTTCCTTCTTCTTTCTTTCTTTCCTTCTTTCTTTTTCCCCTTTCTTTCCTTCTTCCTTCCTTCCTTCCTTCCTTCCTTCTTCTTTCCTTCTTCCTTCCTTCCTTCCTTCGTCTTTCTTTCCTTCTTTCTTTTTTCCTCTTCTTTCTTTCTTTCCTTTCTTCTTCCTTCTTTCTTTCCTTCCTTCTTTCTTTCTTTCTTTCTTTCTTTCTTCCTTTCTTTCTTCTTTCCTCCCTTCCTTCTTCCTTCCTTCCTTTCTTTCTTCTTTCCTCCCTCCCTTCCTTCCTCCCTCCCTCCCTCCCTTCCTCCCTCCCTTCTTTCTCTCTTTATTTCTTCCCCTGACACTCCCCCCTCCTTGAGACAGTCCAACCGACAGTTTTCAGCCCAACGGCTGAATTTTGATCACACGACGGCAGAGATGCTGCAGAGGTCGTAAATATGAACAATGGGCGTAAGTCCCCCTTTTTAAGCGCTGTTGTAACTTCAGACAGTCACTAAATGAGTGGTTATAAGTCAAAGACTGTCCATAGGGAATAAACGGCAATTGACTTAAGAACATAGAATTGCAAGAGTTGGAAGGGACCCTGGAGGTCATCTAGTCCAACCCCCTGCTCATTTATTTTTTGATTAATTAAATTTATTTAATAACGTATTTTTCGAAGTATAAGACGCACCACCGGAATATAAGACACACCTTAATTTTTGGGGAGGAAAATAGGGGAAAGTATCTGCCTACCAGATATTCATCTGGCTAGTGTCCTTAGTCTGGTCAGTTTCAGCACTATCCCCTGGTTAGGGCTTTAAAAAAAACCTTATTTGATTAGAAAAAAAGAATACCGTACAGAATTTAACAATATAATGTAACAATACAAATGTGTAAATAGTAAATAATATTAAAATTTTTAAGTATAAACAATTATAGAGAATATTGGCAGGATAAAAGTTGATGAGAGTTGTAAATACTTAAGTATCTGCAAGTATATTCAACTCTGGGGAAATTATTTTTTAAAAAAACTTATTTGGAGAGAGTAACAATGAAAGAGCTTGCAAACCGCTAAGAGCTGGGAACCTTGTTAGCACCTGGTTAGGGTTGGAAAGAAACATTCTGAGCAAAAGTAGAGCAATGAAAAAAACTCTTGCAAAGACTTAGGGCTTGGAAAACATTCTTTGCAGAGAGTAACAATGAAAGAGCCTGCAAGGTAAGAGATGGGAAGATAGTTAGCACCTAGTTAGGGCTGGAAAAAAAAGATAAGTTCAGAGTATAAGACGCACCCACATTTTTATCCTCTTTTAGGGAGGAAAAAATTATGTCTTACACTCCAAAAAATGCATTAATTAAATGTATAGGTCGCCCAACTCCTTGATTTAAAGGAAGGGTCCAGTTTTGTCCATCCGCCCTGGCTCGATTGAAGCGGAGCTTGTACGTTTGTGTGATTTTTTTTAGAGAGGAACTTCTATTTTTTGTGGTTGAGCCTTAACTCTTTGCAGTATGGAGGTTGACCAGGAAGAAGAAGACTTGCTGGATACCTACGCCTCACCCTCAAAAGTAAGCACGTGGCGTTCGTGTTGGGCATCTCCTGCACAGGTGACCTCCGGGAGGAGTATCCCTATGGGGGTAAAGGCCCAAGAAGGACACCAAACCTATTTTTGTGGCTCAGCCACTGAAATCATGGGATAGACTGCCTCTCACACTGGAGGTTCTATTCTAAGGATTGCAGAAACTTAAGATTCAGCAACATTTGACTCGCATGGGGAAAATGAGGTAGCATGATCAGTGCTGCTGAAAAATATGTGGGATTTTTTCTGCTGTTCATTATCTGTATTTAGAACTTTTGAATAGATATGTGGCCTTCCTTCCTTCCCCATTTTCTTGTCTTCTCTCTCTTCCATTTCTATCTTTTTCTTCCTTCCTTCCCAATTTTCTTTTCTTCTCTCCCTCCCTCTCGTTTCTATCCTTTCCTTCCTTTTCATTTTCTTTCTCCCTCCCATTTCTATCCTTCCTTCCTTCCTCCCTCCCTCCCAATTTTCTTCTCTTGTCTCCATCCTTCTGGTTTCTATCTTTTCCGTCTTTCCCTCCTTCCTTTTCATTTTCTTCTCTCCCTCCCTCCCGTTTCTATCTTTACCTTCCTTCTTTTTCCTTCCCTCCCTCCCTCCCTCCGTTCCTTTCTTCTTTTTTCTATTTCCTTCTCCTCCCCCCTCCCAGCTTTCTTTTGGGCCATTGTGTATTATTTAGCTGGTGATCTAGGAAGGAAGGAAAAAAAATTGGGAGAAAGAAAAAAAAAGGAAGGAAGAAAAAAAAGAAAGAACAAGGGGAAGGGAGGAAGGAAAAATATAGAAGGAAGTGATAGGGGAAAAAACACCGAAGAATTTCTCCCTATTTTCCAGTCTTCTCAGAAACGGGCTATCACCACCCCAGAGAACCCCCATTCCAAGCGGACCCTCTCTGGCCGCAGCCCCCGCCTGAACTTCTCGCCCAACAGCTTTTCGCCCAGGTAAGTCGTTTCAAAGACCTTCCACCCTGTTTCTTTGGAGAAGGCAAGTCCACACGACCGTTGGCTTATCTCATTGGGGGAAGACTATTACTGTATTATATTATTATTATTATTATTATTATTATTATTATTATTATCATCATCATCATCATCATCACAAAAAACAGTAATACACAGCAAATGAGATTATGTATCACAATATCACAAGTCGAACACTTCCCAAGCATTTATTATTATTATCATCATCATCA